>NC_091169.1:14478833-14510705 GCF_040958095.1 Procambarus clarkii | reverse complement strand
TCTCCAGCTTATGTACCAGCCTCTTATGCGGTACTGTGTCAAAGGCTTTCCGACAATCCAAGGAAATGCAGTCCGCCCTGCCCTCTCTTTCTTGCTTAATCTTTGTCACCTGATCGTAGAATTCTATCAAGCCTGTAAGGCAAGATTTACCCTCCCTGAACCCATGTTGGCGATTTGTTACGAAGTCCCTTCTCCATTCTGTGTGTGTGTTCGTGCGTGCGTGTGTGCATGCGTGTGTTACGGGGGTCCTGTCAATGTCAACCTCTACCCAAAATGACCCACTTTGAGATTTTAAACGTATATGATATACTGAACAAGAATTTGATAATATTTTACCTCACTCTGTACACCTGAATAATTGACCAGAGAGGGGTACCTACCAGTCAGCCTCCCGCTCACACAACAAGGTGAATAATCACGATGGCTGGATGACAAAATGATCTGTCGTCGCCTCCCACGTGGTGATTCACTAATCCAGCAGATTGATGATAGCGGCTCTTCTCTATCTAACACAAATCTCTGGAGTCAGTCACTGTATCGGTGCGTCTGTTGTGTTACAGTTCACCAATTTACTGTACCACTGATCACTTGATTCAATATGTAAACAAAACCTCGTGGGTCCTCTCACGTGGACTGTCTGGTGAATTCACTGCTTAACACAAAGTTCTAGCGATATCACAGTATTTTTCTTTTCTATTCGCAGTGGTTATACACTTTGTGATACCCCTAGATCTGTCACTGTAGCCTTAATTAACCCAAAAATATTGGCGTTTATCGTAGCGCGGGACCCCGCGACCCTCCCTTCACGACTGGCTCGACTCGACTTTGACTCGACGACTTCTGTGTAAACATTCAGGTGAGGAAAACGTTCTTTCTCTTTTGCACCCCCTCCCCCTGTAATTAATAATTCTCCTCCTTGAAGAGGTGTATGATGGCTGTCAAACATCTTAAATGATTAGTGTTTGTGCACGTGTGGGCAGCCTCACTGTAGGTTAGCAACAGCAAATCTCCCCCCCCCCCCCACCACACCTTTTGCAGCTTATAGAGGGTGTGGCAGTTTTGGGGGCGTGTGTATATATGCCCTGTAGGGGAGTTAGAGAGAGAGAGAGTGCTGGGTACCAGGGTCGAGGGCTGGTCTGTGAGAATGTCACACAGCCAGGAGAGACAGAGTGAATCCACCAGATTGAGAGGCAGTGGTCTTAAGGTAGTGTGTGATCTCTGATGGTATTTTTCCATGTCTAAATTACTTATCATTTGCCAGTGTTAGAGTAGGGGTTTATAGTTGGTGAATATCATATTTTGTTCTCAATAAACTCATGTTAAACTTTCCCTCTGTGTCAATTGTTGGATCCTCTTATCCTCTGTGTATAGCTTTGTTAACACCCGGCCCGTAATTAAAGACAGTTAAGAAAAGAGGACTTTCCAAGTCAAGCCATGTTTCTTGCCCCAATGCTTGATATAGTTACTGGACAGGCAGGATGGTGGCAGCATAATTAATTAATTTGTTTCCTGTGTTTAGCATTTCCTTGGAAGGGTACCTTTGGTTCTGGTGTAATCATCAGTGGTACACCATATGTCAGTTTATATTACGTTAAATATAAATGCCCAGTGTTCAATAACAAAGTGTTACCAAGGGCAACCAGTAGGAAGTGTTACTCAGTATATATTAGTATTCATCAGCCTACTCTACTCCTACTTACTCTCTCCTCCTGCGCCTTCCTACTCCTCCTCCTTCGCCTTCCTACTCCTCCTCCTTCCTCCTCTCCTCCTCCTACCTCCACTCTTCCTGTGTGCCCCTCGTTTATGTTGCCCCACAGACGAGTTTCCCCTCCCCGTCCACGTTTTCTAAACCTTACCACCACCTCACCTATTCATTTCCTTTATCCCTCCTCCCTTCCTCTGCTTTACTTCTCACCATCAAATGTAGGGATAGATGGAATATTTTGTTACAGTAGAAATATTTTTTTCCAAAAGTGTATTCAACTTTGTTAAAAGCTTTGGCAGTATCAAGAAACGAAACACGCTGCCTTTTGAGTGATAGCACTGAATTGTTTCCACCACCACCACACTACAGAGCGTTGTTGAGTAACAAGATTTGGATGAAAGTTGAAAGTCAGAGGAGTCCAGCTCGTCAGATTGACAGTCAATGAGAATATAATCAAACACTTTGTTTAACAGATCCGTAGTTACCGTAGAGAGGGATACTCTCCCTCGCCTGCCGCTCTGTCTGTTCTAGGAGGGATACTCTCCCTCGCCTGCCGCTCTGTCTGTTCTAGGAGGGATACTCTCCCCTTGCCTGCCTCTCTGTCTGTTCTAGGAGGGATACTCTCCCCTCACCTGCCTCACTGCCTGTTCTAGGAGGGATACTCTCCCCTCACCTGCCTCTCTGTCTGTTCTAGGAGGGATACTCTCCCCTCATCTGCCTCTCTGTCTGTTCTAGGAGGGATACTCTCCCCTCACCTGCCGCTCTGTCTGTTCTAGGAGGGATACTCTCCCCTTGCCTGCCTCTCTGTCTGTTCTTGGAGGGATACTCTCCCCTCACCTGCCTCACTGCCTGTTCTAGGAGGGATACTCTCCCCTCACCTGCCTCACTGCCTGTTCTAGGAGGGATACTCTCCCCTCACCTGCCTCTCTGTCTGTTCTAGGAGGGATACTCTCCCCTCACCTGCCTCTCTGTCTGTTCTAGGAGGGATACTCTCCCCTCACCTGCCTCTCTGTCTGTTCTAGGAGGAATACTCTCCCTCTCACCTGCCTCTCTGTCTGTTCTAGGAGGGATACTCTCCCTCTCACCTGCCTCTCTGTCTGTTCTTGGAGGGATACTCTCCCCTCACCTGCCTCACTGCCTGTTCTAGGAGGGATACTCTCCCCTCACCTGCCTCTCTGTCTGTTCTTGGAGGGATACTCTCCCCTCACCTGCCTCACTGCCTGTTCTAGGAGGGATACTCTCCCCTCACCTGCCTCTCTGTCTGTTCTTGGAGGGATACTCTCCCTCGCCTGCCGCTCTGTCTGTTCTAGGAGGGATACTCTCCCCTTGCCTGCCTCTCTGTCTGTTCTTGGAGGGATACTCTCCCCTCACCTGCCTCTCTGTCTGTTCTAGGAGGAAAACTCTCCCCTCACCTGCCTCTCTGTCTGTTCTAGGAGGAAAACTCTCCCCTCACCTGCCTCTCTGTCTGTTCTTGGAGGGATACTCTCCCCTCACCTGCCTCACTGCCTGTTCTAGGAGGGATACTCTCCCCTCACCTGCCTCACTGCCTGTTCTAGGAGGGATACTCTCCCCTCACCTGCCTCTCTGTCTGTTCTAGGAGGGATACTCTCCCCTCACCTGCCTCTCTGTCTGTTCTAGGAGGGATACTCTCCCCTCACCTGCCTCTCTGTCTGTTCTAGGAGGAATACTCTCCCTCTCACCTGCCTCTCTGTCTGTTCTAGGAGGGATACTCTCCCCTCACCTGCCTCTCTGTTCTAGGAGGGATACTCTCCCCTCACCTGCCTCTCTGTCTGTTCTAGGAGGGATACTCTCCCCTCACCTGCCTCTCTGTCTGTTCTAGGAGGGATACTCTCCCCTCACCTGCCTCTCTGTCTGTTCTAGGAGGGATACTCTCCCTCTCACCTGCCTCTCTGTCTGTTCTAGGAGGGATACTCTCCCCTCCCCTGCCTCTCTGTCTGTTCTAGGAGGGATACTCTCCCCTCACCTGCCTCTCTGTCTGTTCTAGGAGGGATACTCTCTCTCTCACCTGCCTCTCTGTCTGTTCTAGGAGGGACACTCTCCCCTCACCTGCCTCTCTGTCTGTTCTAGGAGGGATACTCTCCCCTCACCTGCCTCTCTGTCTGTTCTAGGAGGTATACTCTCCCCTCACCTTAACTAACAAATATGACAGGTGTAAACAAAAAACATTGAGACAGTTCTGATGCAAATTACATTGAAGAGTATTGCCGACAATTGCGTCAACTGGAATGTGAATGTTGTAACATTTTCTGTTAAGCAGACATTGTAAGCTGGTGATGTAGTGTTGGGTATGTAAGCCAGTCAGCGTCACGGCTGCTTGGTGACGCTACACTACCAGGCAGCGTCACGGCTGCTTGGTGACGCTACACTACCAGGCAGCGTCACGGCTGCTTGGTGACGCTACACTACCAGGCAGCGTCACGGCTGCTTGGTGACGCTATACTATCAGGCTGCGTCACGGCTGCTTGGTGACGTTACACTACCAGGCAGCGTCACGGCTGCTTGGTGATGCTACACTACCAGGCAGCGTCACGGCTGCTTGGTGACGCTACACTACCAGGCAGCGTCACGGCTGCTTGGTGACGCTACACTACCAGGCAGCGTCACGGCTGCTTGGTGACGCTATACTATCAGGCTGCGTCACGGCTGCTTGGTGACGTTACACTACCAGGCAGCGTCACGGCTGCTTGGTGATGCTACACTACCAGGCAGCGTCACGGCTGCTTGGTGACGCTACACTACCAGGCAGCGTCACGGCTGCTTGGTGACGCTACACTACCAGGCAGCGTCACGGCTGCTTGGAGACGCAACACAGCAGATGTCTGCCTTACGTCTTCTACTTGAGTAATAAAATAATATATTTAGTGTAACTTAGATAACTAAGAACAAAATGTGTAGGTGACGTACCCATTGATGGTGAAGCGAGGGTGAGGTGCGTGACGGAAGGCCTCCAGCACGGCCTCCGTGGCCGCCTGCCTCACCTCCACCGTGAAGGTCTGGTCGAGGCCTCCGTCGCGCCCTGCCTCACACACCACCACCACGGAGCTCAGCGCCATCGTCGCCTCCCGCTCCACCTCGCACTCCGACACCGACTCCGGCTTGGCTGTCAGGTGGGTGTCGGCATTACTCATCAACATCACACTCATCACCATCAAAATTCACTCTATTTGCAATAATAATAATAATAATAAAGGTTTAATAAATATATCACACAACCCAATTATCAACTCTGAACTGTGTGTGTGTGTATACAGTATATATATATATATATATATATATATATATATATATATATATATATATATATATATATATGTCGTACCTAGTAGCCAGAACGCACTTCTCTGCCTACTATTCAAGGCCCGATTTGCCTAATAAGCCAAGTTTTCATGAATTAATTGTTTTTCGACTACCTAACCTACCTAACCTAACCTAACCTAACTTTTTCGGCCACCTAACCTAACCTAACCTATAAAGATAGGTTAGGTTAGGTTAGGTAGGGTTGGTTAGGTTCGGTCATATATCTACGTTAATTTTAACTCCAATAAAAACAAAATCACCTCATACATAATGAAATGGGTAGCTTTATCATTTCATAAGAAAAAAATTAGAGAAAATATATTAATTAAGGAAAACTTGGCTTATTAGGCAAATCGGGCCTTGAATAGTAGGCTGAGAAGTGCGTTCTGGCTACTAGGTACGACATATATATATATATATATATATATATATATGTATATATATATTTATATATATATTTATATATATATATATATATATATATATATATATATATATATATATATATATATATATTTATATATATATATTTATATATATATATATATGTCGTACCTAGTAGCCAGAACGCACTTCTCAGCCTACTATGCAAGGCCCGATTTGCCTAATAAGCCGAGTTTTCATGAATTAATTGTTTTTCGACATCCTAACCTACCTAACCTAACCTAACCTAACTTTTTCGGCTACCTAACCTAACCTAACCTAACCTATAAAGATATGTTAGGTTAGGTTAGGTAGGGTTGGTTAGGTTCGGTCCTTTATCTACGTTAATTTTAACTCCAATAAAAAAAAAATTGACCTCATACATAATGGAATGGGTAGCTTTATCATTTCATAAGAAAAAAATTAGAGAAAATATATTAATTCAGGAAAACTTTGCTTATTAGGCAAATTGGGCCTTGCATAGTAGGCTGAGAAGTGCATTCTGGCTATTAGGTACGACATATATATATATATATATATATATATATATATATATATATATATATATATATATATATATATATATATATATATATATATATGACTGAAAACTTACACCCCAGAAGTGACTTGAACCCATACTGCCAGGAGCAACGCAATTGGTATCTACAGGACGCCTTAATCCGCTTGACCATCACGACCGGACATAAGGAAGTGATAGCCGAAGCTATTTGAACCACTTCCCCGCCGGCACTCGGATGGTAATCTTGGGCATAGCATTTTATCAAATCACCTCATTCTTTGGGGCTATGATAAAATGCTATGCCCAAGATTACCATCCGAGTGCCGGCGGGAAAGTGGTTCAAACAGCTTCGGCTATCACTTCCTTATGTCCGATCGTGATGGTCAAGCGGATTAAGGCATTCTGTAGATACCAGTTGCGTTGCTCCTGGCAGTATGGGTTCGAGTCACTTCTGGGGAGTGAGTTTTCAGTCGCATATAGTCCTGGGGACCATTCAGGTTTGTTCTCATATATATATATATATATATATATATATATATATATATATATATATATATATATATATATATAACTGAAAACTCTCACCCCAGAAGTGACTCGAACCCATACTCCCAGAAGCAACGCAACTGGTATGTACAAGACGCCTTAATCCACTTGACCATCACGACCGGACAAAATGAGGTGATAGCCTAAGCTATTTGAACCACCCCACCGCCGGCACTCGGATAGTAATCTTGGGCATAGCATTTTACCAAATCACCTCATTCTTTGGGGCACACGTGAGGAACACAAATGCGAACAAGCCTGAATGGTCCCCAGGACAATATGCAACTGAAAACTCACACCCCAGAAGTGACTCGAACCCATACTCCCACAAGCAACGCAACTGGTATGTACAAGACGCCTTAATCCACTTGACCATCACTATTGGTAATATTGTAAGATAGAGGCATAGGAATAGATAAATGGATTAAAGATGGGTAGATGGATGGATAGATACATGAACAGATAGGTTAATCAGCACTATGGAGAAATTCATCACACATCAGTGAATGGGTACCTGGTTGTTAAATGATTTGACGGGTCATATTCCAGGAAAAAAATTGGGTTAAGGACCTGCCCGAAACGATGTGCATGCTCATGGCTTTACAAGAATGTCAGAACTCTTATTATGTTTTTTCAGTATTTCTCACTGCTAAGCTCCTCTGGTGAGAGGTGCTTAGTGGTGAGAATGCCCGTACAAGTGGTTGGGCACTATTCCCTTCCCCCTGTTCCATCCCAAATCCTTATCCTGACCCCTTCCATGTACTATATACGTCGTAATTGATTGGCACTTTCCCTGGCTAGTTCCCTTCCCTTCTCTCACCAGCAACCACACAAACCTCAATGTTGTCAACTATATTCACTGATATTCTTTATAAGAGAGAGATACCAGCACCACCAGATACCTGTCCCTGGGAAGAGAGCACCTCTAGATACCTGTCCCTAGGAAGACAGCACCACCAGTCCTCATCCACCGTCACAGGACGTCTAGCAAGGAGCCCGTCGAAGGCCTCATCCCAGAGGAGCTCTTAGTAGGTGCTGTCTTCAGGTGTAATTATGATCACGCAAAATACATTTTTCTTCACCTATGATGTGTTGGTTATAAGAGATTATTTCTCAATGTGAAGATTTTAGGTGAGACCGAGATACTGAATCGTCACTCCTGGATTATTGTGAAGGTCTGAGGAGGGAGTCAGAGGGACCAGCCTGGCACTGTCATTAGATATTGGAGGAAATGAGAGGTACACGGGTCTCACTCTGCTGGACACCTCGTGGTGATGAGAGACACACGGGTGTCACCCTCTGCTGGACACCTCGTGGTGAGGAGAGTATTGCTAATATATGTCTAATATACCTATGTACATCATATTTCTGTACCATAAGTACTTGTCATGTATTTGTGGATATATAGTGGAAGTGTAGTGAATAGTAGTAGCCTAATGTCATGTAGCTTGGAAAACACCATTATGTGCTTATTGTCGGAAAATCCGACACCATTTAATAATCATACAGATAATAGCTGTATTGTATAAACAAGTTACCCATAGAAAACGTAACTTGTAGTGGAATTACCGTCTAAAGAAAACGGGATATCATCACCACATACTATTATAATTCACCAGCTATTCTGCTGGGAATTATTCTTAAATACATTAGTCTTTGGACTTTACCATCATAAAAACATCTTATATAAATTAACTTAATTATCAATATTAAAGTAGAGTAAATGTGACCCTTCTATCACTTTCTGAAATGTAGACAATGTAAGCCAGGCGTCAGAGTGAGGAGGAAGGGGCAGTCATTGTTTATTGAGACCAGAGGCTCACACGGGAGCAAATTCGGCTCCTGTTAAATTTACTTGGACGTAGTGTTATGGAAACCAAAAGTGTACCATTTTCAACACGCTGTCATCAAATCAAGTTAAGTGTTCTTTCCGAAACCCATTATCTATCATTAGTGGCCATTAATGTCATTGGGTAGGGTTAGCCGGTTAGAACGCGAAATCGCCTCATACTAAAGGTAATTAAGCCAGGTCTTCATTGTTCCATGTATAGTATTTTCTCTGATATAGCTTGTCATATATAGAATCTGGCTTCACAGTTAGCGCCCTTTTGACAGGTCAAGACGAGGAAGCAAGATTTTGTGCACCAGTTACTGGGTGATGGAAGCTACCTCAAAGAGGATAATTTGGTGTCTACACCCTAGTTATACCTGGTGGACTAACCTGCTGTACTATAAGATAAGGAACCTTTTCAATGTATGTAGTTAATACTGTAGTTTGATTGGCTGCATATATATTAATTTAATAACCCCCCCTAATGTGTAGAGGATCGATTTGTGAGATTAAGAGATTATTGCAGAAATACAGTCCACTTATCATTATACAAATTGCTATCGAAGTATATAAATTAACGTAAATATAAATTCATATAAATTAAATAAATATAAATCTCACAGGTCGGTTCCCACATTATTTGGTCCTTCGAACCGGATTATTCGGTCCTTTGAACCCACATTTGGTCATCTTAGTACCGGATGAACCAGTTAACCAGTGGATTCATTAAATATACTAGTGCAGTGTTATTTAAACAAAGCCAGTCAAGACGGCGGCGTTGACTCGTGCGAGTTCACGAGCCCCGCTCAGTTCAGTTAAGCCTTAGTCAGCGGTTTCATGCACACCCACAGATTTGGTGGCGTGTTATTCTGTGAAATGACAGCGCTAATATAGAAGCCAGCCAAATTAGTGACTGTGTCGCGAGATTGTTCACGGATTTCGTGGTGTTACATTTCGCGAGAGATTATCCACGAATTTTGTGGACTTTATTTCGCGAGGTCACTAATAATATTTAATACTTCTTGATAATATAAGAAGTTTCATAGAGGCTAATTAAAAGGCTATTATCAATAATTGTGTATATTATTTCTCCAAAATAGAGAATTATTTAATATATATATTGCACTAGTGATCACAGTATAATATTTACTAATTGCCAACCCACAACAGGGTAGGATATTAACCATTGACTAGTTGAACTATTATCGTTCATCCTAGTCCCATTATTACCATAGTCAGTTGTACTATATTGATCAACCTAACACCATTAATGCATGGTCCAGACCCTATTTTGGGTGTAATTTTTATCAACTCGAGTTGAGTTGTATATATAATAATTTACTTATGATCATTACACCTTTGAGTGATTAATTAGTGTCTCTACCATCCTAGGGTGATATAGAAGAGCTAACCTAAAGGTACTTCCAGTGACACTGGTTTATCACTCAAATCATTAGTGTGTATGATTGTATATATATAATGTGTATTAATTTTAAGTGCTAACCTCTAGTAGAGGTAGGATTATTGCCTAGTGAGTGTAGAATTTACCCTAGGCTACCATTAGTGTTTGTTCAGTATTATGAGCAGCCCAAGTACAAGTCCCACAAGGCTTCACCAACGAGCCAGTATGGATAATGCAGGGAGAATGAAAAGAACCCTTACAGGTCTTAAAGGCCACTTAACAAGACAGATCAAGAAATGTGAAGATTTGTCACAACAATCAACAGTTGATTATGCTGACCTGGAAAGCTATTATCAAGCAGCTGCAGGTAAATTTGAGCAAATCAAATGCCAAATAGCAACATATGTGGCTGAACTTGCCAACACCAATTTATCAGAAACAGAAATAGACGACATTATGGTTGATCTTGCGAATTATGAAGATCACACTCAGGCCACGTTACAGCCTTATGTCAAATTAATTGCCCAGAACAACTACAGCAACAACAACAACAGTTGCATCTAATACGAGTCAAGCAGAAGCTCGACTCCCTCCAATTAATTTACCCACTTTCTCAGGAAAAGATGAGGAAGATTGGGACGAATTTTGGAACAAATTCGTTGACCTTGTAGACTCAAAACAATCTTTACCAAAGAGTAGTAAATTCTCTTATTTGCAAGGTCAATTATCAGGTGAGGCTAAAACAGTAGTATCCCATCTGAGATTAACTAATGACGGCTATGATCTGGCAGTAAAACTCCTCAAGGATAATTATGCTGATCCAGAAGTAAGAACATCACATTTAGTTCATGAGCTGTTGCATTTACCCCCACCGGAGGCTTCAGCTGATTCACTCCAAGTTTTCAAGCTGGAGATAGAATCATTGATCAATGCCCTCAGCCTGACAGCAGATACAAACGGGGCTGAGTGGGTCTTGAAAATAATTGTCCAGGAGAAAATACCTAGGGACATATTGAGACAAATGAGTGCTCATTACAATAAAAGCATCTTATCCATGAATGAAATATCTGAAGGTTTAAAGTCAGTAGTTCATCAATTACGAACACATGACAAATTAAAACCACCAAGTAAACCCTCAGAAACCAATAATAGTAAACCACAGAGTACCAAAGGTACTCCAAATCAATCTAGACACTATAATTCGACACCAAAGGGTACTGGAAGCTATGGAACATGTTTGTTCTGCCATGAGAAACATTCAATGTACCACTGCCCTAATTTTCCTGATAGTGACGCCCGTGTTGAACGACTCAAAGATTTGCAACATTGCACGAGGTGCCTCAGGAAACATAACATCAAGGACTGTGATACCCAATTACACACCTGTAATAGGTGTAACAAAGGTCAGCACCATGCAGCATTGTGCAGAGACACCAAAACAACGTCTCCAAACCCCAAGGTGGAAGATAGCATTCCCACCACAGTACAGTACTGCAAGGTGCAACAAACAAACAGTGTCCAATCGGCAAAGTCTAAAGGTAATACGACTTTGCCTACTGCCCAAATTACCATCCTGAATAAGAGGGCCAAGGTCCATACCCGTGGGTTGTTTGACCAAGGATCCCAGAGAACATATATTACTAAAAAGTTGGCAGATGAACTACAATTAAGGCCTGTAGCCCAGATGTCATTCAACATCTCAGGGTTTGTAACAGATGCAGGACCTCAAGTCTACCAGGTGGTACAACCATCAGTACGTTTAGGCAGGTACGTCTGTAGAGTACAAGCCATTGTGGTGGACAAAATACCAGTAGACCTACAAGTTCAAGGTCTGAGAGCAACAGCCAAATTCCTGAGAAATAGAGGAATAAAATTGGCAGATAATATTAAGTCTGATCACCTCACCGACTTCGGTCTCCTTGTAGGGACAGACTATTGCCATCGATTCATCGGTAGCCCTACTAAATATCAGGGTATAACCATGTTAAACTCTGCAGGAGGTAAATTACTCTCAGGCCCAGTATCAAGCCTGAGGAGACCTATGCCTGCAGATAAACAATACCAGTAGAAATCTAAATTTGTCAGCTGATTATATTTCTCCAGTAGCATTATACTAAGGAGATTACAGCTGACTATACCAACAGAAGTTGATGTTAATATCATCATTTGAAGCTGGAGATGAGTTCATGAGGCCTCAGAGGCAAATCAGTGAACAGTAGCCTAAAACAGCTACAAGTCACTGCGACCAATGTCACTGAACCCACTGCAGTCTCAGAACCATACTTTACTTTAATGATGAGCTATTCAATCTTCTGAATCAATTAACTAAATTAAACCCCAATAAATCTGATGACTGATTTGATACATTTATTATTTAATCAAGATGTATTCCATGGGCCTCAGTGTTTATATATCATTGACCAGTTACCTGAACAAACTTCAAGTTATATCTAATGTCACTGATCTCACTGCAGTCCCTGAATCATACTTGACTGTAGTACTTGATCACATCCAGTCTTCTGGGTTAAATAATATGTAAAAAGGCTTGAATATTAGCCTTTCAAGAGTTGACAGGGAAATGAAATCGCATTAGACTTCTAACCCCTGCAACTCTAGTACGGGACATCCATCCTGTACGAACAGACGCACAAACATGTGATTATTAACTACTAACATCAAATTAATCTAATAATTCGAAGGAGGAGTATCGGTGTTCGTCTGTTCTAAAGAGGACTTCGACCCGTGAGCAGCCCCCTGGGGAATTATGTCGGAAAATCCGACACCATTTAATAATCATACAGATAATAGCTGTATTGTATAAACAAGTTACCCATAGAAAACGTAACTTGTAGTGGAATTACCGTCTAAAGAAAACGGGATATCATCACCACATACTATTATAATTCACCAGCTATTCTGCTGGGAATTATTCTTAAATACATTAGTCTTTGGACTTTACCATCATAAAAACATCTTATATAAATTAACTTAATTATCAATATTAAAGTAGAGTAAATGTGACCCTTCTATCACTTTCTGAAATGTAGACAATGTAAGCCAGGCATCAGAGTGAGGAGGAAGGGGCAGCCATTGTTTATTGAGACCAGAGGCTCACACGGGAGCAAATTCGGCTCCTGTTAAATTTACTTGGACGTAGTGTTATGGAAACCAAAAGTGTACCATTTTCAACACGCTGTCATCAAATCAAGTTAAGTGTTCTTTCCGAAACCCATTATCTATCATTAGTGGCCATTAATGTCATTGGGTAGGGTTGGCCGGTTAGAACGCGAAATCGCCTCATACTAAAGGTAATTAAGCCAGGTCTTCATTGTTCCATGTATAGTATTTTCTCTGATATAGCTTGTCATATATAGAATCTGGCTTCACAGTTAGCGCCCTTTTGACAGGTCAAGACGAGGAAGCAAGATTTTGTGCACCAGTTACTGGGTGATGGAAGCTACCTCAAAGAGGATAATTTGGTGTCTACACCCTAGTTATACCTGGTGGACTAACCTGCTGTACTATAAGATAAGGAACCTTTTCAATGTATGTAGTTAATACTGTAGTTTGATTGGCTGCATATATATTAATTTAATAACCCCCCCTAATGTGTAGAGGATCAATTTGTGAGATTAAGAGATTATTGCAGAAATACAGTCCACTTATCATTATACAAATTGCTATCAAAGTATATAAATTAACGTAAATATAAATTCATATAAATTAAATAAATATAAATCTCACAGGTCGGTTCCCACACTTATATTATGGAATGCTACATATTGCTGTATAGGACATGCTTTGGGTATTATGATGCAGAATGTATACATTAAGGTATCTGGTGTATTATTAGCATGTTCATTGTGTAATATCCATGTCATTATTGTTCATTGTATTGTCCTCTTGTCATATTAGTAATTTATATTCAGGTACTGTGAGATGTATACCACAGAGACAAGGTTTTGTGACTTATTTTGGTATATTATGCTTTTTTATCGTATTCATGTATACTTATGTATAACGGATGACCGGTAACGTCTTGAAATCCTCTTTTACCTCCCCCCATCCCTCTCTCCCTCCCCCCCCCCCTTTGTACCGCCCCTCAGCCAGTGTTACCGTGTCTTCCCAATATGAATTCCCTATTGACTTATTTGTATATCATGATATAATTTATTATATAGTGATTTATTGATAGTATTATTATGTAAGGTTGTGTATTATAACCCTTGTGGAGTTCTATTATGAATTAGAAGTTATTTACTGAGAAATGTCTGTATATGAGCTTGTGATATTCGAAAGAGGAGAGTCAGCTGGGTTGTGGATTTGGAAACAGTGTCGCTCTCTGCCTGCTGGGCTTCTGGGCGGTCACTACTCTTTGAACTTCCTAGTTGGGTGTATGTATGTCGTTCTGGTCCGGGTTTAGTGGCCTTATTTTTGTTAATTGACTGCTAGGATATTTAATGTTAAACAGTAATGTTTACCATGGATCGTTTCTATTGTTGTACATGATTTATACCAGGTGGTAGGTGCTTTTATACGTATTATTGAGGTGGATACCTGAGGATCTTAAGTGATACCATTGTGCCGTGTATGATATTGAGTCCTCAACCTCATTTGTTACTGATTGTGACACCACCATCCTGTATTGGTACTATCAGCATAAGAGGCGCTAGTGTTCCACTGTGCCCGGATAGAGCCTGGTGCCAGCTAGTGCTGAGTGTATGCAGTTTCGAAGCCTGTTGATGATCATGTAAAGCTTTAAGAAGCTGGATAAAGTAATAGAATGTGAATTATAACGACTGTATTTTTCTTATGGTGTTATGGTGACCTATGTTATATGCCCCAGTAAACTGGTATATTTTTTGCTAGATTTTTTAATCCCTTAGATACCTTTTGGTATTGGCCCAGGCTATGTTTTCCAGCGATGCTGTAGGTTCACTAACCCATAATATTATATGGGGCCCATAACAGTCCTCGCTGGTGATGACTGTGTCCACGCTGGTGATGACTGTGTCCTCGCTGGTGATGACTGTGTCCTCGCTGGTGATGACTGTGTCCTCGCTGGTGATGACTGTGTCCTCGCTGGTGATGACTGTGTCCTCGCTGGTGATGACTGTGTCCTTGCTAGTGATGACTGTGTCCTCGCTGGTGATGACTGTGTCCTCGCTGGTGATGACTGTGTCCTTGCTAGTGATGACTGTGTCCTCGCTGGTGATGACTGTGTCCTTGCAGGTGATGACTGTGTTCTCGCTGGTGATGACTGTGTCCTCGCTGGTGATGACTGTGTCCTCGCTGGTGATGACTGTGTCCTCGCTGGTGATGGCTGTGTCCTCGCTGGTGATGACTGTGTCCTCGCTGGTGATGACTGTGTTCTCGCTGGTGATGACTGTGTCCTCGCTGGTGATGACTGTGTCCTCGCTGGTGATGACTGTGTTCTCGCTGGTGATGACTGTGTCCTTGCAGGTGATGACTGTGTTCTCGCTGGTGATGATTGTGTCCTCGCTGGTGATGACTGTGTCCTCGCTGGTGATGATTGTGTTCTCGCTGGTGATGACTGTGTCCTCGCTGGTGATGACTGTGTTCTCGCTGGTGATGATTGTGTTCTCGCTGGTGATGACTGTGTCCTCGCTGGTGATGACTGTGTCCTCGCTGGTGATGACTGTGTCCTCGCTGGTGATGACTGTGTCCTCGCTGGTGATGACTGTGTCCTTGCTAGTGATGACTGTGTCCTCGCTGGTGATGACTGTGTCCTTGCAGGTGATGACTGTGTTCTCGCTGGTGATGACTGTGTCCTCGCTGGTGATGACTGTGTCCTCGCTGGTGATGACTGTGTCCTCGCTGGTGATGACTGTGTCCTCGCTGGTGATGACTGTGTCCTCGCTGGTGATGACTGTGTTCTCGCTGGTGATGACTGTGTCCTCGCTGGTGATGACTGTGTCCTCGCTAGTGATGACTGTGTCCTCGCTAGTGATTTCTGTGTCCTCGCTGGTGATGACTGTGTCCTCGCTGGTGATGACTGTGTCCTCGCTGGTGATGACTGTGTTCTCGCTGGTGATGACTGTGTCCTCGCTGGTGATGACTGTGTCCTCGCTGGTGATGACTGTGTTCTTGCTAGTGATGACTGTGTCCTCGCTGGTGATGACTGTGTCCTTGCAGGTGATGACTGTGTTCTCGCTGGTGATGACTGTGTCCTCGCTGGTGATGACTGTGTCCTCGCTGGTGATGACTGTGTCCTCGCTGGTGATGACTGTGTCCTCGCTGGTGATGACTGTGTCCTCGCTGGTGATGACTGTGTTCTCGCTGGTGATGACTGTGTCCTCGCTGGTGATGACTGTGTCCTCGCTGGTGATGACTGTGTCCTCGCTGGTGATGACTGTTTCCTCGCTGGTGATGACTGTGTCCTCGCTGGTGATGACTGTGTCCTCGCTGGTGATGACTGTGTCCTCGCTAGTGATGACTGTGTCCTCGCTGGTGATGACTGTGTCCTCGCTGGTGATGACTGTGTCCTCGCTGGTGATGACTGTGTTCTCGCTGGTGATGACTGTGTCCTCGCTGGTGATGACTGTGTCCTCGCTGGTGATGACTGTGTCCTCGCTGGTGATGACTGTTTCCTCGCTGGTGATGACTGTGTTCTCGCTGGTGATGACTGTGTCCTCGCTGGTGATGACTGTGTCCTCGCTGGTGATGACTGTGTTCTCGCTGGTGATGACTGTGTCCTTGCAGGTGATGACTGTGTTCTCGCTGGTGATGATTGTGTCCTCGCTGGTGATGACTGTGTCCTCGCTGGTGATGATTGTGTTCTCGCTGGTGATGACTGTGTCCTCGCTGGTGATGACTGTGTCCTCGCTGGTGATGATTGTGTCCTCGCAGGTGATGACTGTGTCCTCGCTGGTGATGATTGTGTCCTCGCAGGTGATAACTGTGTTCTCGCTGGTGATGATTGTGTCCTCGCAGGTGATGACTGTGTCCTCGCTGGTGATGATTGTGTCCTCGCAGGTGATAACTGTGTCCTCGCAGGTGATGACTGTGTCCTCGCTAGTGATGACTGTGTCCTCGCTGGTGATGACTGTGTCCTCGCTGGTGATGACTCTAATCACAAATATACTCTTTCCCTTATATAACTTTTTTCTTGTTATTGCTCTGATTTTGGAAGTTTGGGAAACGATGTTGTTACCATTGGTACAGTGTTTCCGGCACGACTGGGAAGACGTACCTGGTTGTCCTCTCTGGGAAAATTATTTGTGCCTTTAAAAGCTGAAAACGTTGATGTTTTGTCTCTCATGGCAAGGATGGCGAGACATGTGTTGCCAAACAGTAAAAGGTTTTTGCAAAGCTTGGGTCGCTCCAGAAGAGTCGTTAACCTTTTTCAGGAGGTCGTAGAGTTTGGTTGGTACTCTGGGCCAGGCTGCTTGCTGGCAGTGTGGCAAGGATCTAGATCGCGTCGTCTGGATAGTTTCTTGGAGGTTATCTCTTCAAATTAAGCTGTTGGAGGTGGCTTTCCTAACTGTTGGTGAGGCCTGAGGGTCGGTGCTCTCCCTGGGAGGGCGATGGGGACTCCTAAACCTTTCTGGTATGTGGAAATGATTGTGAGCATGACACTTACTCGCGAGGGCTCATTACCTGTTACACACTCGTGACGTCTTGGTCAGTCGCATGACGTCTCCCGCTGATTGATGTCTCCTCTGCACTTGGGAGGCCACGTTGTGACCTGTGTCACTGTTGGTACTGTGACCTGTGTCACTGTTGGTGCTGAGACTTGTGTCACTGTTGGTACTGTGACCTGTGTCACTGTTGGTGCTGGGACCTGTGTCACTGTTGGTGCTGTAACCTGTGTCTCTGTTGGTGCTGTAAGCTGTGTCACTGTTGGTACTGTGCCCTGTGTCACTGTTGGTGCTGTGACCTGTGTCACTGTTGGTGCTGTGACCTGTGTCACTGTTGGTGCTGTAACCTGTGTCTCTGTTGGTGCTTTGACCTGTGTCACTGTTGGTGCTGTAACCTGTGTCACTGTTGGTGCTGTAACCTGTGTCACTGTTGGTGCTGTAACCTGTGTCACTGTTGGTACTGTGCCCTGTGTCACTGTTGGTACTGTGCCCTGTGTCACTGTTGGTACTGTGACCTGTGTCACTGCTGGTTGCCAGGTTGTCCTCGCCTCTCTCTCTCTCTCTCTCTCTCTCAACCCATATTTGTTGGCCAAGAACTAGAGCCTGACCTATCCCGACGCGATATTAGCGGCGGCTCTAACACAGGTTGGACATGGAGAGAAAGGTTTATAGAGCCAGGGACAGGAACAAGGTGATCGCCAAGCTCTTCTGCAAGGAATATATATATATACATTACTTGCAGCATTTATGCAAAATAAAATTATTACATTGAAAACACTGGCAAGTATATTTATGATAATTAAAGAGTGATTACGGACTATGGAGGCGCCTTTACAACACTAGACGGTCAGCCAGCAGCTTCTCCATCCGAGTCTTATTACTCACCACAACATCTCCTTCAGTTACTCCTCAACAGACTTTGAATTAGATCAAACTCTCAACGAAATAGATAATCGACAATTGCAGGCGAATGAGCAGGAAAATGTTCCACGGCCCGAATATACAGGTGTAGTGTGTCTAAGCCAAGGCCAGGGTGTAGTGTGTCTGAGCCAGCCAGGGTATAGAGTGTCTGAGGCAGCCAGGGTGTAGTCTGTCTGAGGCAGCCAGGGTGTAGTGTGTCTAAGCCAGCCAGGGTATAGTGTGTCTGAGGCAGCCAGGGTGTAGTGTGTCTGAGGCAGCCACGGTGTTGAGTCTGAGCCAGCCAGGGTGTAGTGTGTCTGAGCCAGCCAGGGTGTAGTTTGTCTAAGCCAGCCAGGGTGTAGTGTGTCTGAGCCAGCCAGGGTGTAGTGTGTCTGAGGCAGCCAGGGTGTAGTCTGTCTGAGGCAGCCAGGGTGTAGTGTGTCTAAGCCAGCCAGGGTGTAGTGTGTCTGAGCCAGCCAGGATGTAGTGTGTCTAAGCCAGCCAGGGTGTAGTGTGTCTGAGCCAGCCAGGGTGTAGTGTGTCTGAGGCAGCCAGGGTGTAGTCTGTCTGAGGCAGCCAGGGTGTAGTGTGTCTAAGCCAGCCAGGGTGTAGTGTGTCTAAGCCAGCCAGGGTGTAGTGTGTCTGAGCCAGCCAGGGTGTAGTGTGTCTGAGCCAGCCAGGGTGTAGTGTGTCTGAGCCAGCCAGGGTGTAGTGTGTCTGAGCCAGCCAGGGTGTAGTGTGTCTGAGCCAGCCAGGGTGTAGTGTGTCTGAGGCAGCCAGGGTGTAGTCTGTCTGAGGCAGCCAGGGTGTAGTGTGTCTAAGCCAGCCAGGGTGTAGTGTGTCTAAGCCAGCCAGGGTGTAGTGTGTCTAAGCCAGCCAGGGTGTAGTGTGTCTGAGCCAGCCAGGGTGTAGTGTGTCTGAGGCAGCCAGGGTGTAGTCTGTCTGAGGCAGTCAGGGTGTAGTGTGTCTAAGCCAGCCAGGGTGTAGTGTGTCTAAGCCAGCCAGGGTGTAGTGTGTCTAAGCCAGCCAGGGCGTAGTGTGTCTGAGCCAGCCAGGGTGTAGTGTGTCTGAGCCAGCCAGGGTGTAGTGTGTCTGAGCCAGCCAGGGTGTAGTGTGTCTGAGCCAGCCAGGGTGTAGAGTCTGAGCCAGCAAGGGTGTATAGTGTGTCTGAGCCAGCCAGGGTGTAGTGTGTCTGAGCCAGCCAGGGTGTAGAGTCTGAGCCAGCCAGGGTGTAGTTTGTCTGAGCCAGCCAGGGTGTAGTGTGTCTGAGCCAGCCAGGGTGTAGTGTGTCTGAGCCAGCCAGGGTGTAGTTTGTCTGAGCCAGCCACGGTGTAGTGTGTCTAAGCCAGCCAGGGTGTAGTGTGTCTGAGCCAGCCAGGGTGTAGTGTGTCTGAGCCAGCCAGGGTGTAGTGTGTCTGAGCCAGCCAGGGTGTAGTGTGTCTCAGCCAGCCAGGGTGTAGTGTGTCTCAGCCAGCCAGGGTGTAGTGTGTCTGAGCCAGCCAGGGTGTAGTGTGTCTGAGCCAGCCAGGGTGTAGTGTGTCTGAGCCAGCCAGGGTGTAGTGTGTTTAAGCCAGCCAGGGTGTAGTGTGTCTGAGCCAGCCAGGGTGTAGTGTGTCTGAGGCAGCCAGGGTGTAGTGTGTTTAAGCCAGTCAGGGTGTAGTGTGTCTGAGCCAGCCAGGGTGTAGTGTGTCTGAGGCAGCCAGGGTGTAGTCTGTCTGAGGCAGCCAGGGTGTAGTGTGTCTAAGCCAGCCAGGGTGTAGTGTGTCTAAGCCAGCCAGGGTCTAGTGTGTCTGAGCCAGCCAGGGTGTAGTGTGTCTGAGCCTGCCAGGGTGTAGTGTGTCTGAGGCAGCCAGGGTGTAGTGTGTCTGAGCCTGCCAGGGTGTAGTGTGTCTGAGGCAGCCAGGGTGTAGTGTGTCTGAGCCTGCCAGGGTGTAGTGTGTCTGTGTTGGAAATTTCCAACATAATACAACACTGTTGTATTATTATTAATTATTACTAAATCTACTAATCACTGTAGTAATTAAAATTAACCAACCGTAGAGTTCACATGTACTAATAATTGCATCTGTACAATAAGGCTAGAATTCTTACATCACCAGACGCCAGTATTGCGTCAGATTCCTTTATAATAAACAAATCTATCTCCAGTGTGTCAGAGAATTGAGTTTGATTCTCTGAAAACAACAGTGTTCTGTGTGATAATTATTTACAGATAACCTTACTCCCAAATAATTCCAAATAGAGCGATTCTAGTTACAACTGTTATCTGGTAATAAATATAACGTCACGCGTGAATGCCAGGGATAGAATTACATTCATCTCCATTGTTCGTTTACCATCGTAAAATGAGCAAATAATAATATTTAACTCCTCTGAATAATAAACCCATCATTATCCAAGCATTTCAGTCGCAACTGCGAGAAATGATATTATTCGTAGTAAATAATTTGTGTATCAAATGCGGGATGCGGAGCGGGGGGGGGGGGGGGCAGAGGAGACGCCATTACTCGAGAAGACGCCACCGAGAGCGCGTGGAGGAGGAAAGTCGCCACTGTGAGGTGTGAAGAATTGTTGCAGAATATAGCAACTTAGCTGGTGTCAGTGTTGTCATGTTCACAGAAAATGGTACCATCCGTTTTCTATGTGCGGCGGCTGAGACGCCAGAAGGAGAGAAGGTAAACAATAGAGCGTACAGGACGCCCGCCAAGCTTGGTAGCTACTAGTCATGTAATCATATTAAGTATTAAAGTCAGTAACCAAGTCATGACTTTACATCAACCCTACAACCAAGACTTCCTCAATAACACACAAACACCACAAGTGTCACAGGATACATCGTGGTGAATCGTCAACGAGAATTAACTTGACGTTCAGCCGGGAACCTGTTAATTTGTTCCATGTAGCCCAACGTGACCGGCCAGAGAAGCGCGTCAACATCTAGGCTAGGCTCGACGCCACGTGTTCGTTATTACGACGCCAGAACCTAGGACGCGAGCTTCGGCAAGCCTCAACTTACACAGTGCCCTATTAGCTAAGTACCTTTATTCCCTTTTGATGCATCATTATGGATAGGTTATAGCCGGGTAGCTTGTCGTCACGCCGAGCGACTAAAATAAAACACACGTTATTATCTGTTTCCACTCTCCATTTTTAATTTCTTGAATATAGATATTTGGCAATCCAATATGTTGCTACGTAATATATCTTGATTTACAGCTTGTGTGCGAAGAATTCCCCGAGCTGTCATTTCTCGTGTTAATCATCTCCCAGTGTTCCATGATGAGTTCAGGAGATTCCGAGGATGATTCATGACCGATGTCTTGGAAAACGTCTTCAAGCTAAGACCCTTTCCGTATTCCATTAATTACATTATCTGTAGTGTATTATTACTACGGATCACTGTTTTCTGGATTAACATGTGTTTATTATAATCATTAATTTCTGATGTTCATAATCTGTATTCTTATTGGTGACAAATTTATTGATTCCGTAATTGGTCATAGGATTAGGTTATTGCATAATGAACTGGTGCACGAACCACACTAGTTCCTAGACATATATGAAGTTCTAGTAATACCCCCCCAATGTAGGTGTTTGAGGCTTTGATTCAGTTAAATTATATACAGCCCATTAATTATATAAGTGATTATATTCTCTAGTATTTATCCATAGTTACTGGTTCCTCTAGGAATTTTCTAATGATCACATTTTATTAGTTTCCCTCTTTACTATAAAAGCGGGTGGTCCTTCGTAATTAATTTCATTACATTAATATTTAAATAAATAGAGTCAAGCCCCAAATGTCCCACATTATGGTCCTTATCGAACCGGATGAACATAAATTATAATTATAAACACTAATTAGTAATAACTAATCTTTGTGTGATGTAGTCTAGACTAACCATTTAATTAATTGTGTCTGCCAATAGCGTAACACATAAGTTAGTCTAAGTCACACCAATTCATTGCTACTTTCACCTCATGTATAAGGTAGCACACGTGGGACACAGTCAATTACCCACAACACTTAGACCTATACCTCATACTGAAGTAAGAATCTTTAGGTCACCAGGAGCAACAGCTCATAACTTTTATAACAATTCCACACTAACACCTGCGTTAGAGTGGCCTCACCATCTAACCATTATATATTTAGGTGGTAATGACATCCATCCTACTCGTCATCCAGCTGAGGTGATCAAGCACCTTAAAGCCATAATTTCTTCTTTCAAGCTCATCAGTAATTCGGTAGTATTCACGTTAGTGGAACCTCGCCAACCAAGTCAAGATAATCGTTGGGGAGTAACACCAGAATACTACCAGAGAGCTGCTAAGTACATAAATTTCAGGCTGAAAAAAACGAGTGAGATTGGATGCCACTTATATCCAATTTACAGCCAGACCATATAGACAGAACCTGGCCAGAGATGGTGTACACTTGTCAGGTGAATCTAGGTTGTATGTGGTTGACATGTTGATCAACACAATCACCTATCACAAACGGCTGTGGCTAACAAGCCAAACTTAACTGTACATAATTGTTTTCACTTGTGTGTGCAAGTGCACACTTAAAAACTATAAAAAACAAAAAACCCAAAAATACAGCACAATTATATTCACCTTACTGCACCACAATAATCTTTACCAATCTTATTAGGTAGAATTTAGGCTGAGATTGTGCTGAATTTGGTACAAGCCCAGACTAAATAAATTTATAGTTCTTAGGTAGGAATTATCTAGACTAGACTTAAGCTAGTCAGTAGTGTATGTATTATACTATTTGTGCTGACCCTATCCAGGGTGGGATTTAAACTTTGAGATAACTCTGATTGGAGTGTCTCTATAATATTTCGTCTTGTACTCATTATTTTGTGTGTATCTATTTTGTGTATTGCTGGATGATCACCATTACATCTAATGGTGATATAGAAGAGCTAACCGGACGAAAGATAATGGTGAAGTTCAGACAATGCACAAAATATCTAGCTACTTGTTGTTAGGTAGGTACATTTAACCTCAAGTGAGGAAGAGTATAAATTAGCCACATTAAATTAGGCTACATTTAATGTTACTTGTCCACTAATGAACAAGTACCCAAGCTTCATTAATAATACTTATTCTAATCCCATGAAGTTTGGACCCAAGCCCAACATGGCTACTCCTGAACAATTAAGGAGAACCTATATTGGCCTTAAAGGTCATTTGACCAGACAAACAAGGCTGAGGGCTTATCTAAAGAAACTCCCATTGACTCTTATCACTTAGAGACATCAGTAAGAGTAGCTGATCTGAAATTTGATCAAGTTAGATCTACAAGTCAGTCTTATATTACTCTACTGAATACCATAGAAACTGATCCTGATGAAGTAGGTCAAATTGTAGACTATATCTCCCAGTATGAAGATGAGACTCAAGATATACTGTACAGGCTAATCTAAACTAGCAAAACAATCTAAATCCAATACCAGTACCACAGGGTCTCAATTCAATAACCAACTACCAGAGGTTCGTTTACCTACTTTAGACTTACCTACATTTTCAGGATTAGATACAGAAAATTGGGACAACTTTTGGACTTCATTTGAAGTTCATATACATAAGAAACCGTCTCTTGACAAGGTTTCTAAATTCTCATACCTGCTTAGTCTTCTCAAAGGAGAGGCTAAAAAGGTCATACATAACCTAACTCTCGATGAGAGTAATTATGAGGAAGCTATAAAACTGTTGAAGTTGAACTATTGCAACAAAGAGTTGAGTATAGCTAACCTTTATTACCAATTGCTAGATCTGAATGCACCAAATAGTAGACCAGAGTCACTTCAAAGCTTCAGACTAGAAGTAGAGTCTCTAGTAAAGGCCTTAGGTACTAAAGTTGATATACCAGCTTCAGAATGGTCAATCAAGTTACTTTTGCAGAGGAAATTGCTTCGAAATGTCTTAACAGAGCTCTGCTCACACTATAAAACCGAGTTTCTCACTCTTGACCAAATATTCGAGGGACTGAGAATAACGGTTAACAGGTTGAAGACCCATGATAAAATTAAACCTGAGTCTAAACCAACTAATACTGACACTTCAGTCAAACCCAAACAGACTTTGAATAAGTCTAATAAATATAAATCCAAGTCTACTCCATCCACTGGGAAAAGAAGTGGAAATGTAGGTACTTATTCGGTGTCTCCTTCTGAGATAACCAATGACTTGTCTACTAAAGAGACCAAGTCAACCAGAGATAGAAGGTGTCTGTTTTGTAATCAAGGACATGCCACCTACCAATGTTCTGTTCATCCTACTTATAATACTAGGATTAAAAGGTTGCAAGAAATACACAAGTGCACCAAGTGCATGGGCTCTCATGATCCCAAAAAATGTGTAGTGCAGCTACGTTCCTGCAATAGATGCAACCAAGGTGTACATCACTATGCCTTATGTAGAAAAACTTCTACTCAATCCATGACCACTGGGGAGAATTCCACGAATTCTACCACAGTGCAATATTGCAAAGTGCATCAAGAAATAAATGTACTTGCTACTGAGTCAGGCAATAATACCACTCTGCCTACAGCTCAACTTAGACTAATAAACAGGAAATCTAGAGTTAGCACTAGAGGTCTTTTTGATCAAGGATCACAGAAAACCTTCATTACACAACAGTTAGTAGAGCAGTTAAAATTAAAACCTGCCAAAAGTGTGAGGTTAAATATTTCTGGTTTCTTGACTAATAGTGGACCTCGTGAATACCAAGTAGTTAAGGTATTAGTGAGACTTGGATCTTCCACTAGTCCAGTACAAGCGGTAGTAGTAGATAAACTTCCTACAGACCTGCAGGTCACAGGGTTAGCTCGCACTGCGAAACATCTTAGACGAAACCGCATGAGGCTAGCAGATTACAAAATAAATTCTGACTGCCTCACTGATGTTGGAATACTTATAGGCGCGGATCATTATTACAAATTTATAACTGGATGCACCAGACAACACGGAATGAATTTGTTGTCATCTGCTGGAGGCAAATTGCTTACTGGACCGGTGCTTTTCCGACAAAATCCAGCCTCAACAAACCAACAGTCTAACAACATAATAGTGGCGTGACTAGGCTTGGAACAGTCACCCCTACGTTTCAGAGAAATATCTGAAGATATTGAGTCTGATCCACCTGTACATCGTCTGTGGGATTTAGACACTTTAGGTATTATCCCTGAGCAACCAAGCCCTGATGATATGTGGACTTACCAGCAATATCTGGATACAGTTGTCTATAAAGATAAACAATATTGGGTAAGACTCCCATGGAAGTTGAATCATCCACAACTTCCAGTTAATTATTTTATGGGAGCCTCACAATTGCAGTCTCAATTAGCACGACTACAGAAGCAGCCAGACAAACTGAACATGTATCATCAACTAATCCAACAACAACTTAACAGTAAATTTATTGAAGTTGTTGATAACGATGACTGGAAAATAGGTCATTATTTACCTCATCACGCTGTGGTGAAAGATTCATTGACAACACCTATCCGTATTGTCTTCAACTGCAGTGCTAAAGTGAAGCCAAGCAGTGTGTCTTTAAATGAATGTCTCCAAACGGGACCTAGCCTAACACAAAGGCTACATGATGTACTGTTACGATTCCGCACTGGTATTTTCGCTTATACTGCTGATATCAGAAAGTAAAGCTTTCCTCCGAGTAGGTTTACAGGAGGAGGATCGTAACTACACTAAGTTTCTCTGGATTAAGGACCCACTGGATCCTAACAGTGATATCATCACATATCGTTTTGCCTCAGTATTATTCGGAGCTACGTCTTCCCCGTTTCTATTGCAAGCAACATTAGACACACATTTGAGGAAGTCAAATAGCCCTTATAAGGCAGACATTAGCGACAACTTGTATGTCAACAATTTCCAGGGAACTACTAATGATCAAACCAATTTGGTAGAAATCTACCATGAGGCTAACCGTGAGCTATTAGGAGCCAATATGCCACTACAGTCATGGGCCTCAAATAATGAATCATTAAACCAGATAATCGAGAAAGAATTTCCAGGTTATCAGGTACCCAATCAATTAAAGGTTCTAGGCGTGGAATGGAACACAAGTACTGACGAGATGAATGTCAAGTCAGTACAAACCGATAACTCAACCCTTACCATGAGAACATTGCTCTCGTATGTCAGTCAACCATTTGACCCTTTAGGCTTACTTAGTCCTATATTAATAAGGGGCAAACTCCTAATGCAGGAGTGCTGGCAGAAACATATGGGATGGGATGATCCGTTACCAAGTGAGTTACAAGCTAAATGGCAGATACTCTCAACGGATTTTAATCAGTTAGGTGTTTTGAAATTTCCTCATAATGCTTCAGGACCAAACTTACCCACCAATTTGCACGTTTTCTGCGATGCCTCAGGCAAAGCATACGGCGCTGTAGCCTACTTAGTTAATAGTGCACAATCAATTTTGCTCACATCTAAAGCAAGAGTTGCTCCCATTGAAAAGAGATCTTTACCTCAAATGGAGTTGACTGCATTGCTGGTGGGAGTAAGATTGGCTCATTGCTTGACTAAGGCACTCAATAATATCCACTTTGGTGAGATTGTCGTGTGGTCAGACAATGAGGCAGTCTTACAATGGGTAAGAAACAACAACAATAAGACTCCCTACGTCAGTAATCGTGTTAGGGAAATTCATGAGTTATCTGTTGGATATAAATTCAGACATGTTCCTACTAAGGACAATCCTGCAGATTATTTATCTCGAGGATTAACACTAAAACAACTTATCAAGTCTTCCCTGTGGTTCAATGGACCTTCATGGCTTGCTGGTGGTCAGTGGCCCAAACAAGAGCCACAAGTCATAGTGACCAATATCACCACTCTCATGAAAGAACCAGAACCTCAACGAATCTTAGCCATTGATCCTCACAATTATTCTAACTTAAGTAAGTTATTAAGAGTGACTGCACATGTGTTTGACTTTCTTGCTAAGATAGGAATTCGACATAAGTTTCCCAATCCTATCCTCTACTGGATCAAACGTGCACAACAAGAGACATATGGAAGCGAATATGAAAATCTTCCAGATAAATTAACTAAGTCTCTAGGTATCTGGTATGATGCCAACATTCATAATATACTAAGGTGTGGAGGACGTTTGCTTCATGCAAAAATTGATCTGGACACAAAGAATCCAATTCTTCTACCACGTCACCACGTCATCACCAAACTTCTAGTTTTACATCACCATCAATATGGTACTTTACATGGTGGAGTGTTAGATACTCTCACCGACCTTAGACAGAAGTACTGGCTTCCTCAAGGTCGTCAGACAGTCAAGTCAATTATTAAATTCTGTACTCACCTAGTTGTACTCACCTAGTTGTGCTTGCGGGGGTTGAGCTGCTCTTTGGTCCCGCCTCTCAACTGTCAATCAACAGGTGTACAGGTTCCTGAGCCTATTGGGCTCTATCATATCTACACTTGAAACTGTGTATGGAGTCAGCCTCCACCACATCACTTCCTAATGCATTCCATTTGTCAACCACTCTGACACTAAAAAAGTTCTTTCTAATATCTCTGTGGCTCATTTGGGCACTCAGTTTCCACCTGTGTCCCCTAGTGCGTGTGCCCCTTGTGTTAAACAGCCTGTCTTTATCAACCCTGTCAATTCCCTTGAGGATCTTGAATGTGGTGATCATGTCCCCCCTAACTCTTCTGTCTTCCAACGAAGTGAGGTTTAATTCCCGTAGTCTCTCCTCGTAGCTCATACCTCTCAGCTCGGGTACTAGTCTGGTGGCAAACCTTTAGAACCTTTTCCATTTTAGTCTTATGCTTGACAAGATATGGACTCCATGCTGGTGCCGCATACTCCAGGATTGGTCTGACATATGTGGTATATAATATTCTGAAAGACTCCTTACACAAGTTTCTAAAGGCCGTTCTTATGTTAGCCAACCTGGCATATGCTGCTGCTGTTATCCTCTTGATATGAGCATCAGGGGACAGGTCTGGCGTGATATCAACCCCCAGGTCTTTCTCTCTCTCGGAGTCTTGAAGTATTTCATCTCCCAAGTGATACCTTGTATCTGGTCTCCTGCTTCCTACCCCTATCTTCATTACATTACATTTGCTTGGATTAAACTCTAACAGCCATTTGTTCGACCATTCCTGCAGCTTGTCCAGGTCTTCTTGAAGCCTCAAGCTGTCCTCCTCTGTCTTAATCCTTCTCATAATTTTGGCGTCGTCAGCAAACATTGAGAGGAATGAGTCTATACCCTCTGGGAGATCATTTACGTATATCAGAAACAGGATAGGTCCAAGTACAGAGCCCTGTGGGACTCCACTGGTGACTTCACGCCAGTCTGAGGTCTCACCCCTCACTGTAACTCTCTGCTTCCTATTGTTTAGGTACTCCCTTATCCACTGGAGCACCCTACCAGTTACTCCTGCCTGTTTCTCTAGCTTATGCATCAACCTTTTATGGGGTACTGTGTCAAAGGCTTTCCGACAGTCCAAAAAAATGCAGTCCGCCCACCCTTCTCTTTCTTGTTTAATCTTTGTCACCTGATCGTAGAATTCTATCAATCCTGTAAGGCAAGATTTACCCTCCCTGAACCCATGTTGATGGGTTGTCACGAAGTCTCTATGTGTAATCTGTAAAAGATACGATGCTAGAGTATGTCCTTACCCAGGACCTCAACCACTCCCTGAAGAAAGAGTGGTTCACCTTCGTCCTTTTGAAACCACTGGTGTTGATTACACAGGAGCCTTGCTTCTCACTGGCAACCCAGATAAGATACCAGTGAAAGCTTACATTTGCCTTTTTACGTGTGCTACTACCAGAGGCGTACATTTTGAAGTGACTTCAGATATGAGTGCTGAAGCCTTCATCCAAGCCTTCTGCAGATTTGCAGCTCGCAGATCTTGTCCCAAACTAATGATATCGGACAATGGTTCCAATTTTGTGGCAGGAGAAGCCTGTCTGCGAGAAGTCTGGAATCATCCAGAGGTACAGTCAGTCCTACAGAGACGACAATGTCACTGGAAGATTTATATATAGTTTATAGCACCAAGCACCAAGAGCCCCTTGGCAAGGTGGGTTCTATGAGCGAATGATAGGCACTGTTAAGAAGTGTTTAAGAAAAACCTTACACAGACAAAAAATAAGTTACTCCGAACTCCAAACCATTGTTGTGGAAATCGAGGCGCGAGTCAATAACCGCCCATTAACATACCTGTCCTGATGATTTCTCCCAAAGAGAACCTCTGAGTCCCTCACACTTGATACATGGAGGCCTACTGAGCCCTCTCATACCTTTAGCCGAAGAGGACCCCGTAGACCCTTCACATGTAACCAGAAGTGACTTGGTAGAAAGTTACCAGCATCTCTCAAGAGTCATTGACAGTTGGAATGAGGTGTAGACTCGAGAGTACCTGACAGCTCTATGAGAGTACCACTACGGAGCTTCGAGTCCCTTTAATAAAGTACAACTTAAACCAGGGGACCTAGTATTAGTCGACAGTGATGGACCAAGGTCAGAGTGGCCCATAGGCAAAATTGTTGCCATTCATCCAGATCATCAAGGTATCCTGAGAGTAGTGAAAGTTTTATGCCGAGGCAACACTACTCTAAAAACTTTAGAGAAGTTGGTACCTCTCGAATTAGCAGAACGAGAGTGTCTGCCAGAACCAGCTTCTCCATTAGTTTCCGAGGACAGTAATTCTGATCCACCGAGCAACCGCCCCACTAGAGCTGCTGCTCAACAATGCAAGCGGAACTGCAAGCCTATTACAGCTCTGACCAAGAGTAAATCCCTTTACATCCAATTTAAGTAACCATGATGATACTGTGGTGTGATGTCAAGTAACAAATCATTACGAGTCACTATGACCCAGGACATTCTCATCACAGTAGATTCTCAGTTATTTGAATTGTCTGATTTAAATTTTTAATTGTTGTATAGGCTATAAATAACATTATTTATCTAGAGTATCTGCGAGTTTACAGACTTTGAGACTTAGTAACATAAACATTACAGGTCATTGCGACACCAGTCACAGAGTTTATTGTAAGCTTTCTTAGTTATCAGCTTTAGGTAATTCATAATAACATGTTCCACTTAACATGAAATCTGCAAGACTTAAGTTTCTTGTATGTCCTTGACAAATTCGGGACATTCGTTATGTGTGTACTAACATACTAACATACTAATATACTAATATTAATACCAACTTCGGGATGGGTATGTCAGTACTCCACATTACACTGCGACCCGAAAATTCTCCCCCCGGAGTTATGTTGGAAATTTCCAACATAATACAACACTGTTGTATTATTATTAATTATTACTAAATCTACTAATCACTGTAGTAATTAAAATTAACCAACCGTAGAGTTCACATGTACTAATAATTGCATCTGTACAATAAGGCTAGAATTCTTACGTCACCAGACGCCAGTATTGCGTCAGATTCCATTATAATAAACACATCTATGTCCAGTGTGTCAGAGAATTGAGTTTGATTCTCTGAAAACAACGGTGTTCTGTGTGATAATTATTTACAGATAACCTGACTCCCAAATAATGCCAAATAGAGCGTTTCTAGTTACAACTGTTATTTGGTAATAAATTTAACGTCACGCGTGAATGCCAGGGATAGAATTATATTCATCTCCATTGTTCGTTTACCATCGTAAAACGAGCAAATAATAATATTTAACTCCTCTGAATAATAAACCCGTCATTATCCAAGCATTTCAGTCGCAACTGCGAGAAATGATATTATTCGTAGTAAATAATTTGTGTATCAAATGCGGGACGCGGAGCGGGGGGCAGAGGAGACGCCATTACTCGAGAAGACGCCACCGAGAGCGCGTGGAGGAGGAAAGTCGCCTACTGTGAGGTGTGAAGAATTGTTGCAGAATATAGCAACTTAGCTAGGTGTCAGTGTCACAGGATACATCGTGGTGAATGGTCAACGAGAATTAACTTGACGTTCAGCCGGGAACCTGTTAATTTGTTCCGTGTAGCCCAACGTAACCGGCCAGAGAAGCGCGTCAACATCTAGGCTAGGCTCGACGCCACGTGTTCGTTATTACGACGCCAGAACCTAGGACGCTGAGCTTCGGCAAGCCTCAACTTACACAGTGCCCTATTAGCTAAGTACCTTTATTCCCTTTTGATGCATCATTATGGATAGGTTATAGCCGGGTAGCTTGTCGTCACGCCAAGCGACTAAAATAAAACACAGGTTATTATCTGTTTCCACTCTCCATTTTTAATTTCTTGAATATAGATATTTGGCAATCCAATATGTTGCTACGTAATATATCTTGATTTACAGCTTGTGTGCGAAGAATTCCCCGAGCTGTCATTTCCCGTGTTAATCATCTCTCTCCCAGTGTTCCATGATGAGTTCAGGAGATTCCGAGGATGATTCATGACTGATGTCTTGGAAAACGTCTTCAAGCTAAGACCCTTTCCGTATTCCATTAATTACATTATCTGTAGTGTATTATTACTACGGATCACTGTTTTCTGGATTAACACGTGTTTATTATAATCATTAATTTCTAATGTTCATAATCTGTATTCTTATTGGTTACAAATTTATTGATTC
>NC_091169.1:14231333-14473833 GCF_040958095.1 Procambarus clarkii | reverse complement strand
GTGTCTAGTGCCGTGGTGGTATGGTAGCCGTCTTCAGTACACTAGTATATCTTCATGCATTGTATTCATCGAATTTCTTACAGTTTATTTTTGTATTAATTTTCATATTATATTAAACAGCCTTGCATTATATTTTCGCCAAGTGTTCTCAGGTGCCATTTTTGTTCATTAATGTTTCAGTAAATTGTTTATATTATTTATTTGATAATTTTCACATGTTTTTACCTGCGACTTCCACACTACAAGGGCCAATAGCATAATTTTTTGTTTATTTATGTGATGTAGAGCCATTCCATCTTGGTTCAGTATAGCTGCACAGACCTTGCTTCTTGGGAGTTTATTATTCTTTTACAGAACACAAGGACTGGTAACTCTGCAGTTAATTATCTAGGTTCCAGTAGGACAACTCTTGCCTCACTAGAGTACAGGGTCAAGACATCCCTACATCATCTTTATATTTTACTACATTGAAACATTCATTTATATTGTTTCTCCAAGACGTTACTAAAGTCAAATAAAACTTAGTTTAAATTTCAGGTTATCATATATAGTATAGTAGTTTATCTTGTAAATTTATTGTTGCCTTACTGGATAGTTACTTATGTACAGTGTTGCCAGTTTTATAACAACCATTCTCGTGCATATTGCCACATCACTTACAAGGCAGTCTAGTAATCCTCACTTACTGGTTCGCCTACATGGGTACTCCCATTTTTCTTCCATTGATATTTTGCATTTATATAATATTCAATATGTTCAGGTTAGTCGCATTCCGTGCCAACCCTGAGGTGGAGCTCCACACATTAATTCGTGCTACTACAGCCGAATTGATAACATTGACAACAGAGTATCACATCACTTCTCTCTATGGGGTCACCAAAGCTGAGCTTTATAACCTGATTGTTGATTACCTTGCAGACCATGACCTTATTACTCCAGAGCAGCAGGACCAACATAGAGTCGCTGATAAAACCACACTCACACACATGAAATTAAAAATTGAGTTAGCGCATCTAGAAGCTGCTGCCGATGAACGCAAACAGGAGATGAGACGACCAGAGGCTGAATTAGCCCGTGAACGTGAACGAGAACAACGCCAGCTACAACAACAAGAAGCTGAATTAGAACGCGCACATGAACAAGAACGACTCCAGATCCTGCAACATGAAGCTGAACTGCAACGTCAACGTCAAGAACAAGAAGCTGACTTGCCACGTCTAAGAGAAGTAGAAAGACTGCAAAGCCTAGCTCAGGAGCTTCAACTCAAGAGACAACAAGAGGAGGATGGAGTTGCCATCACATTATGCTTGGAACAAGGTAGATCAGACACCGCGCTCGAGTTCCGGCCCCAGTAGTTAGAACTTGAAAGTACCCACCTCTCTCAGCGCCGTGAAGCAGAAGCCAACTAGACGGTATGTTTTAAGCCTACAGATTGTATTAAAATGATGCCACCTTTTACAGAGGCAGAGGTAGATTAATTTTTTGTCTTTCGAGGACCTTGGCCACCCAGTTACAATGGTCTATACTTCTCAGGTCACACCTTACAGGAAGAGCTGCCTTAACCCTCAGTACTCTTGCAAACGAGACTGACTACGATGTACTCAAGCAAGCAGTCCTTGACGCCTAACTACTTTCCACTGAGAGCTACCGACGACGCTTCAGGGACTATATCAAAACTCAGGCTCAAACCTACGTGGAGTTTGTGCAGACCAAAACCAGGTATTTTTTAAAAAGGTTAGAATCAGCTCAGGTGACCAAATTCCAAGAACTTATAAGTTTAATATTGGTAGAAGAGTTTACCGGCAGAGTACCAAACCCCATACGCCTATATCTTGCAGATAAGGAAGAGACGAACCTCAGTATATGTGCACAGTTTGCTGATACTTACAGTTTAATTCATAAATCTTTTGACTCAGGTTATAGTAAACCATCTTGGTTCAATCAAGCTTCACCTAAAGTAAGTCGTATGGACACTAACTATGCACTTTACTGTCGTTACTGTGAAACCTATGGACACCTTATTGATCAGTGTCCAAATCCTAATTGTAAATGCACCACTATTGTTTCACCTAAGCCTAAACCTCAGCCCACTAAGCCTACCAAGTCTGTACTTCATATAAATGTTCTTGTTAGTGATCTTGCTATATTTGACAGACATGTGTATCAAGGAACTGTGTCAGTCAATGGTGGAGATTTCGAGGATAAGAGCCCAATACGCATCTTGAGGGACACAGCTTTGCTGCAGTCTATTTTACTAAAAGCCGCTGCACCTCAAGTCACCTACACTGGAGAAACCCTCTTGATCCCTGACCTCACTGCAACTACACCATACCCGCTCGCCACAGTCTACCTGGAGTGTCAATTCATTCGTAGAAAGGTCCAAATTGCTATTCGGGAAAAACCTTTCCCCCTTGCCTGGAATTCAACTTCTCCTGGACAACGACTTGGCAAACCATCAAGATTCCACCAATTTGATTATCTGCAACAAACCCCAGGTATGTAACTCAGCCACGGAAGAAGATTCCAACCTCTCCATTTAAGAGTAAATTTTCAGGACCTTATCGCATCAAAAAATGCAAGAACAACAACAACTACATTCTTGAGACTCGGGACCGGCGTCGCAGGACACAACTCTGCCACGTCAACCTACTTAAACTGTATCAAGGTAATCCGCCATCAGTGCTATTATCGGTATCCGCTTTTAATGAGAGGTATCCCAACAGTGATGCCTACCTTGCTACCTCTCCTTCTGAGTGTAAAAATAACATCGAGACCATGATGTCTAACAGTGACATTCTAAAAGATCTTCCCAAATACCTAGAATATTCTAATAATAGTGCTCCTATGATCAAACTACTCTCTACCCATAAAAAACTGTTTCAAGACACTCCACAGGAATGTACTTTAGCCCAACATGATATCCAACTGCTTCCTTATACGATGCCCATCCGTCAACCTTACTACTGCATCAGTCTACAGAAGAGAGAAGCCATGTTCGCAGAAGTAAAGTACCTCCTCAGCAATGGATTAGCTACACCTTGTGAGTCTCCTTGGGCTTCACTAAGCCTACTGGTTCCCAAACCTCATGGCAAGTCTACGTACCCCCCAGGGCCTGGCACAGCCTGGTACGACTCAGTGGCAAGCCGAGCGCCTCTGCTAACCGGTAGTTTGCCTTAAAAACAAGCAGTTAGCTGTCTTGAACTAGTAATGGTGCAGCTCAACACACAGACGCTGCCAGCTACAAACGAGCAGTTTGTTAGTTGACCAGATGTCCACCTTGCGTTGACACCGGATTTTAATCATCACCGCCGGACTATATAAAGGAACATCACCTTACTAGAGAGGCAGTCTCTCTCTTAGTGCTCTGGGATCACCTTGGTCTCTCTCACCCGTCGTCTTCATTCAGCCTTCGCCGTGTGTCTGATTCCGTGGTGGTATGGTAGCTGCCATCAGTACACCAGTATATCTTCATGCATTGTATTCATTGAATTTCTTACAGTTTAATTTTGTATTAATTTTCATTAATTTTCAATCTTGTTCACCTTTGCATTATATGATCGCCAAATGTTCTCAGGTGCCATTTTTGTTCATTGATATTTCAGTAAATTCTTTTAATTATTTATTTGATGATTTTCACTTGTTTTTACTTGCGACTTCCACACTACAAGGGCCAATAGCAGCATTTTTTGTTTATTTATGTGATGGAGAGCCATTCCATCTTGGTTCAGTATAGCTACTGGTTCCCAAACCACATGCCAAGTCTACGTTTACTGAAGGTAAAGTACAATACCTTGATCATGTTATAGGCAGTGGAAGCTGAGCTCCCTAAGACATACATCATCAAGCTATCCAAAAATATCCACAGCGCGCTTCTCGTAAACAACTTTTGAGATTCTTGGGACTAGCGTCCCACTATCGTAGGTTCTGCAAGAACTTCAGCATAGCTGCCATCCCTTTAATCAATCTTACCAGCCTTAAAAGGAAAAACATGTGGACCAACTCACAATCCATTGCCTTCGAACAATTGAAATCTTTGCCGTGTACTAACCCTATTCTCACCTCTCCAGATGTGAAACAACCCTTCATCCTTAATGTTGATGTCAGCAGCACCGGCATTGGGGATGCCCTGATGCAGCAAAGAGAGGGGGAAGTCCTACCAGTCAGCTACTACAGTTACAAGCTGAAGATTCACCAACAAAACTACAGCACTATAGAGAAGGACCTACTCGCCATCGTTCTATGCTTGCAACGATATGAACTTTATCTTCAAGGACAACCAATCACCATCTATTCCGATCATAATACTCTTCGTTTTCTACAACAAGTCAATACCCTTCACCATCTTCCCTACCATTCATCACCTTCCCTACCCTTCACCACCTTCCTACCATTCACCACCTTCCTTACCCTTCACAACCTTCCCTACACTTCACCACCTTCCCTACTCTTCATCACCTTCTCTACCCTTCTCCACCAACCTTACCCTTTAAAACCTTCCCTACCCTTCACAACCTTCCCTACCCTTCACCACTACCCCTTAACTTCTCCACCTTCCCTACCCTTCACCACTACCCCTTAACTTCTCCACCTTCCCTACCCTTCACATCTTTCCCTACCCTACACAAACTTCCCTACTTTCATCACTACCCCTACACTTACCCACCTTCCCTACTCTTCACCACCTTCCCTACCCTTCACAACCTTCCCAACCCTTCACTTCCTTCCCTACACTTCACAACCTTCCATACCCTTCACTACCTTCACTGCCCTTCACCACTACCCCTACCCTTCACCACCTTCCCTACCCTTCACCACCTTCCTTACACTTCACTACCACCTCTACCCTTCACCACCTTCCCTACCCTTCACCACCTTCACGACCCATCACCACCTTCCCTACCCTTCACCACCTTCCCTACCCTTCACCAAATTCCCTACCCTTCACCACCTTCCCTACCCTTCACAACCTTCCCTACCCTTCACCACCTTCCCTACCCTTCACCATCTTCCCTACCCTTCACCACCTTCCCTACCCTTCACCACCTTCCCTACCCTTCACCACCTTCCCTACCCTTCACCACCTTCCCTACCCTTCACCACCTTCCCTACCCTTCACTACCTTCCCTACCCTTCAAAACCTTCCCTACCCTTCACCACCTTCCCTACCCTTCACCAACTTCCCTACCCTTCATCACCCTCAATACCCTACACCACCTACCTACCCTTCACCACCTTCCCTACCCTTCACCACCTACACGACCCTTCACCACCTTCCCTACCCTTCACCACCTTCCCTACCCTTCACCACCTTCCCTACGCTTCACCACCTTCCCTACCCTTCACCACCTTCCCTACCCTTCACCACCTTCCCTACCCTTCACCACCTTCCCTACCCTTCACCACCTCCACGACCCTTCACCACCTTCCACACCCTTCAGCACCTTCCCTACCCTTCACCACCTTCCCCACCCTTCACCACCATCCCTACCCTCCATCACCACCCCATCCCTTCACCACCTTCCCTACCCTTCACCACCTTCCCTACCCTTCACCACCTTCCCTACCCTTCACCACCTTCCCTACCCTTCACCACCGTCCCTACTCTTCACCACCTTCCCTACCCTTCACCACCTTCCCTACCCTTCACCACCTTCCCTACTCTTCACCATCTTCCCTACCCTTCACCACCTTCCCTACCCTTCACCACCTTCCCTACCCTTCATCACCTTCTCTACCCTTCACCTTCTTCCCTACCCTTCATCACCTTCCCTAACCCTCAACATCTTCCCTAACCCTCAACACCTTCCCTACCCTTCACCACCTTCCCTACTCTTCATCACCTCCCTATACCCTTCACCACCTTCCCTACCCTTCACAACCTTCCCTACCCTTCACAACCTTCTCTACCCTTCACAACCTCCCCAACCCTTCACACCTTTCCCTACCCTTCCCTACCCTTCACAACCTTCTCTACCCTTCACAACCTCCCCAACCCTTCACAACCTTCCCTACCCTTCACAACCTTCCCTACCCTTCACCATCGCCCCTACCCTTCACCACCTTCCATACCATTTACCAATTCAACTCCTCACCACTTTCGTTCAGCCTTTAAATCGTGCCATTTGCACCCTGTTGTTTCCAGTTGCCGAGTCTGAAACAGCAACAACAACAACAACGACAACAACAACAACAACAACCCTACCTATAACCACCTCAACTCCACTTTACCCATTAACTTCATCCCAATAATAAGAACGAAATAAAACTTTTCCCCCAACTTAAATTTATTATCTATGATATTAAAAGTTATTGGAAGCCCAGCGTCACTTTAGCGGTGGTACAGGTTCCCTGGACCTGGCCCATGGAGGCCCCTGGACCTAGCCCCTAGAGGCCCCGGGACTTAGCTGTCCCCTGGACCTGGCCCCTGGAGGTCCCGGGACCTGGCCCCTGGAGGTCCCGGGACCTGGCCCCTGGAGGTCCCGGGACCTGGCCCCTGGAGGTCCCGGGACCTGGCCCCTGGAGGCCGCAGGAGGCCCCTTGACCTGGCATCTGGAGGCCCCCTGGACCTGGTCCCTGGACCTGGTCCATGGAGACCCCTGGGCCTAGCCCCTGGAGGCCCCTGGACCTGGGCCCAGGAGGCCCCTGGACCTGGCCCTTGGACCTGGCCCCTGGACCTGGCCCCTGGAGGTCCCATGAGGCCCCTGGACCTGGCCACTGGAGGCCCCTGGATCTGGCCCCTGGAGGCCCCTGGACCTGGCCCCTTGAAGCTTTTGGTCCAGGCCCTTGGTCCTAGCCCCTGGAGGCCCCGGGACCTGGCCCCTACAGGCCCTTGGACCTGGCCCCCGGAGGCCCCGGGACCTGGCCCCTGGAGTCCCCAGTTGGCCCCTTGACCTGGCATCTGGAGGCCCCTGGAGGCCCCAGTTGGTCCCTTGACCTGGCATCTGGAGGCCCCTGGAGGCCCCCTGGACCTGGCCCCTGGACCTGGTCCATGGAGACCCCTGGACCTGGCCCCTGGAGGCCCCTGGACCTGGGCCCAGGAGGCCGCTGGACCTGGCCACTGGACCTGGCCCCTGGAGGTCCCGGGACCTTGCCCCTGGAGGCCCCTGGACCTGGCCCATGGAGGCCCCTGGACCTGGCCCCTTGAAGCCTTTGGTCCAGGCCTCTGGTACTAGCCCCTCGAGGCCCCGGGACCTGGCCCCTACAGGCCCTTGGACCTGGCTCCTGGAGGCCCCCCTGACCTTGCCCCTAGAGGCCCCAGGACCTCGCCCCTGGAGGCCCCTAGACTTGGCCCCTGGAGGCCCTTGAACCTGGCCCCTGGAGGCCCCGGGATCTGGCCACTGGAGGCCCCTGAAGGCCCTGGACCTGGCCCCTGGAGGCCGCAGGACCTGGCTCCTGGAGGCCACTGAACCTGGCCCCTGGCAGCCCCAGGATCTGGCCCCTGGAGGCCAGTGGACCTGGCCCCTGGCGGCCACGTGGACTTAGCTTCTGGACGTCCCTAAACCTGGCCCCTGGAGGCCTCTGAACCTGGCTCCTGGAGGACCCTGGACCTAGCCGCTGGAGGACCCTGGACATGGCCCCTGGCGGCCACTGGACCTAGCCCCTGGAGGCCCCTGGACCTGGCCTCTGGAGGCCCTGGACCTGGACTCTGGAGGCCCCTGGAAGCCCCTGGACCTGGCTTCTGGAGTCCCCTGGACCTGGCCCCTGGAGGCCCCAGGACCTGGCCCCTGGACCTGGCTCCTGGCGGCCACTGGACCTGGCCCCTGGACCTGGCCTTGTAAAGCCCCTGGACCTGGCCTTGTAAAGCCCCTGGACCTGGCTTCTGGATGCCCTTAGACCTGGCCCCTGGAGGCCCCGGGACCTGGCCCCTGGAGGCCCCTGAAGGCCCCAGGACCTAGCCCCTGGAGGCTCCAGGATCTACCCCCTGGAGTCTCCTGGACCCGGCCCCTGGAAGCCCCGGGACCTGGCATCTGGAGGTCCCGGGATGTGGCCCCTGGAGGCCCCGGGACCTAGCCCCTGGAGGCCCCTGGCCCTGGCTCCTAGATGCCCAGGGACCTGGCCCCTGGAGGCCCCTAGACCTGGCCGCTGGAGGCCAGAGACCTTGCCCCTGGAGGCCCAGGTACCTGGCCCTTGGAAGCCCCTGGAGGCCCCTGGAGGCCCCTGCACCTGGCCCCTTGTAGCCTTTGGTCCAGGCCCCTGGTCCTAGTCCCTGGAGGCCTGGGGACCTGGCCCCTACAGGCCCTTGGACCTGGCCCCTGGAGGCCCCAGGAGGCCCCTTGACCTGGCATCTGGAGGCTCCTGGAGGCCCCCTGGACCTGGCCCATAAACCTGGTCCATGTAAACCCCTGGACCTTGCCCCTGGACCTGGTCCATGGAGACCCCTGGACCTGGCCCCTGGACCTGGGCCCAGGAGGCCCCTGGACCTGGCCCCTGGAGGTCCCGGGACCTTGCCCCTGGAGGTCCCAGGAGTCCCGGGACCTGGCCCCCTGGAGGCCCCTGGACCTGGCCCCTGGAGGCCCCTGGACTTGGCCCCTTGAAGCCTTTGGTCCAGGCCCCTGGTACTAGCCCCTGGAGGCCCCGGGACCTAGCCGCTACAGGCCCTTGGACCTGGCCCTTTAGGCCCCCTGAAGGCCCCTGGACCTGGCCCCTGGAGGCCCCTGGACCTGGCCCATGGAGGCCCCTGGACCTGGCCCCTTGAAGCCTTTGGTCCAGGCCTCTGGTACTAGCCCCTCGAGGCCCCGGGACCTGGCCCCTACAGGCCCTTGGACCTGGCTCCTGGAGGCCCCCCTGACCTTGCCCCTAGAGGCCCCAGGACCTCGCCCCTGGAGGCCCCTAGACCTGGCGCCTGGAGGCCATGGGACTTGGCCCCTGGAGGCCCCTGAACCTGGCCCCTGGAGGCCCCGGGATCTGGCCACTGGAGGCCCCTGAAGGCCCTGGACCTGGCCCCTGGAGGCCGCAGGACCTGGCTCCTGGAGGCCACTGAACCTGGCCCCTGGCAGCCCCAGGATCTGGCCCCTGGAGGCCAGTGGACCTGGCACCTGGCGGCCACGTGGACTTAGCTTCTGGACGTCCCTAAACCTGGCCCCTGGAGGCCTCTGAACCTGGCTCCTGGAGGACCCTGGACCTAGCCGCTGGAGGACCCTGGACATGGCCCCTGGCGGCCACTGGACCTAGCCCCTGGAGGCCCCTGGACCTGGCCTCTGGAGGCCCTGGACCTGGACTCTGGAGGCCCCTGGAAGCCCCTGGACCTGGCTTCTGGAGTCCCCTGGACCTGGCCCCTGGAGGCCCCAGGACCTGGCCCCTGGACCTGGCTCCTGGCGGCCACTGGACCTGGCCCCTGGACCTGGCCTTGTAAAGCCCCTGGACCTGGCTTCTGGATGCCCTTAGACCTGGCCCCTGGAGGCCCCGGGACCTGGCCCCTGGAGGCCCCTGAAGGCCCCAGGACCTAGCCCCTGGAGGCTCCAGGATCTACCCCCTGGAGTCTCCTGGACCCGGCCCCTGGAAGCCCCGGGACCTGGCATCTGGAGGTCCCGGGATGTGGCCCCTGGAGGCCCCGGGACCTAGCCCCTGGAGGCCCCTGGCCCTGGCTCCTAGATGCCCAGGGACCTGGCCCCTGGAGGCCCCTAGACCTGGCCGCTGGAGGCCAGAGACCTTGCCCCTGGAGGCCCAGGTACCTGGCCCTTGGAGGCCCCTGGAGGCCCCTGGAGGCCCCTGCACCTGGCCCCTTGTAGCCTTTGGTCCAGGCCCCTGGTCCTAGTCCCTGGAGGCCTGGGGACCTGGCCCCTACAGGCCCTTGGACCTGGCCCCTGGAGGCCCCAGGAGGCCCCTTGACCTGGCATCTGGAGGCTCCTGGAGGCCCCCTGGACCTGGCCCATGGACCTGGTCCATGTAAACCCCTGGACCTTGCCCCTGGACCTGGTCCATGGAGACCCCTGGACCTGGCCCCTGGACCTGGGCCCAGGAGGCCCCTGGACCTGGCCCCTGGAGGTCCCGGGACCTTGCCCCTGGAGGTCCCAGGAGTCCCCTGGACCTGGCCCCCTGGAGGCCCCTGGACCTGGCCCCTGGAGGCCCCTGGACTTGGCCCCTTGAAGCCTTTGGTCCAGGCCCCTGGTACTAGCCCCTGGAGGCCCCGGGACCTAGCCGCTACAGGCCCTTGGACCTGGCCCTTTAGGCCCCCTGAAGGCCCCGTAACCTGGCCCCTGGAGGCCCCTGGACCTTGCCCCTAGAGGCCCCAGGACCTCGCCCCTGGGGGCCCCTAGACCTGGCCCCTGGAGGCCATGGGACGTGGCCCCTGGAGGCCCCTGAACCTGGCCCCTGGAGGCCCAGGGATCTGGCCACTGGAGGCCCCTAAAGGCCCGGGACCTGGCCCCTGGAGGCCCCTGGACCTGGCCCCTGGAGGCCGCAGGACCTGGCCCCTGGAGGCCGCAGGACCTGGCCCCTGGAGGCCACTGAACCTGGCCCCTGGCAGCCCCAGGATCTGGCCCCTGGAGGCCCCTGGACCTGGCCCCTGGAGGCCCCTAGACCTGGCTCCTGGAGGCCTCTGCACCTGGCTCCTGGAGGACCCTGGAGGACCCTGGACCTGGCCCCTGGCGGCCACTGGACCTGGCCCCTGGAGGCCCCTGGACCTGGCCTCTGGAGGCCCTGGACCTGGAATCTGGAGGCCCCTGGAAGACCCTGGACCTGGCCTCCGAAGTCCCCTGGACCTGGCCCCTGGAGGCCCCAGGACCTGGCCCCTGGACCTGGCTCCTGGCGGCCACTGGACCTGGCCCCTGGATGCCCTTAGACCTTGCCCCTGGAGGCCCCGGGACCTGGCCCCTGGAGGCCCCTGGACCTGGCCCCTGGAGGCCCCTGGACCTAGCCCCTGGAGGCTCCAGGATCTACCCCCTGGAGTCCCCTGGACCCGGCCCCTGGAAGCCCCGGGACCTGGCATCTGGAGGCCCCGGGATGTGGCCCCTGGAGTCCCCTGGACCTAGCCCCTGGAGGCCCCTGGCCCTGGCTGCTAGAGGCCCAGGGACCTGGCCCCTGGAGGCCCCTAGACCTGGCCGCTGGAGGCCAGAGACCTGGCCCCTGGAGGCCCAGGTACCTGGCCCTTGGAGGCCCCTGGAGGCCCCTGGAGGCCCCTGGACCTGGCCCCTTGAAGCCTTTGGTCCAGGCCCCTGGTCCTAGTCCCTGGAGGCCTGGAGACCTGGCCCCTGCAGGCCCTTGGACCTGGCTCCTGGAGGCCCCAGGAGGCCCTTTGACCAGGCATCTGGAGGCCCCTTGACCTGGCATCTGGAGGCCCCCTGGACCTGGCCCCTGGACCTGGCCCCTGGACCTGGTCCATGGAAACCCCTGGACCTGGCCCCTGGACCTGGTCCATGGAGACCCCTGGACCTGGCCTCTGGAGGCCCCTGGACCTGGGCCCAGGAGGCCCCTGGACCTGGCCCCTGGAGGTCCCGGGACATTGCCCTTGGAGGTCCCAGGAGGCCCCTAGACCTGGCCCCCTGGAGGCCCCTGGACCTGGCCCCTGGAGGCCCCTGGACCAGGCCCCTGGAAGCCAGAGACCTGGCCCCTGGAGGCCCAGGTACCTGGCCCTTGGAGGCCCCTGGAGTCCGCTGGAAGCTCTTGGGCCTTGCCCATGGAGGCCCCTGGAGGTCCCTGGACCTGGCCCCTGGAGGCCTCTGAACCTGGCTCCTGGAAAACCCTGGACCTGGCCCCTGGCGGCCACTGGACCTGGCCCCTGGAGGCCCCAGGAGCCCCCTTGACCTGGCATCTGGAGGCCCCTGGAGGCCCCCTGGACCTGGTCCATGGAGACCCCTGGACCTGGCCCCTGGAGGCCCTTGGACCTGGGCCCAGGAGGCCCCTGGACCTGGCTCCTGGACCTGGCCCCTGGAGGTCCCGGGACCTTGCCCCTGGAGGTCCCAGGAGGCCCCTGGACATGGCCCCTGAAGGCCCCTGGAGGCACCTAGACCTGGCTCCTTGAAGCCTTTGGTCCAGGCCCCTTGTACTAGCCCCTGGAGGCCCCGGGACCTGGCCCCTACAGGCCCTTGGACCTGGCCCCTGGAGGCCCCTCTGAAGGCCCCGTAACCTGGCCCCTGGAGGCCCCTGAACCTTGCCCCTAGAGGCCCCAGGACCTAGCCCCTGGAGGCCCCTACACCTGGCCCCTGGAGGCCAAGGGACTTGGCCCCTGGAGGCCAAGGGACTTGGCCCCTGGAGGCCCCTGAACCTGGCCCCTGGAGGCCCCGGGATCTGGCCACTGGAGGCGCCTAAAGGCCCTGGACCTGGCCCCTGGAGGCCCCTGGACCTGGCCCCTGGAGGCCGCAGGACCTGGCCCCTGGAGGCCACTTAACCTGGCCCCTAGACGCCCCTAAACCTGGCCCCTGGAGGCCCCTGGACCTGGCCCCTGGAGGCCCCTAGGCCTGGCCCCTGGAGTCCTCTGAACCTGGCTCCTGGAGGACCCTGGACCTGGCCCCTCGAGGACCCTGGACCTGGCACCTGGCGGCCACTGGACCTGGCCCCTGGACCTGACCTCTGGAGGCCCTGGACCTGGACTCTGGAGGCCCCTGGAAGCCCCTGGACCTGGCCTCTGGAGTCCCCTGGACCTGGCCTCTGGAGGCCCCAGGACCTGGCCCCTGGACCTGGCTCCTTGCGGCCACTGGACCTGGCCCCTGGACCAGCTGGCCTTGTAAGGCCCCTGGACCTGGCTTCTGGATGCCCTTAGACCTGGCCCCTGGAGGCCCCGGGACCTGGCCCCTGGAGGCCCCGGGACCTGGCTCCCCCTGGAGGCCCCTGGACCTGGCCCCTGGAGGCCCCCGAACCTAGCCCCTGGAGGCTCCAGGATCTACCCCCTGGAGTCCCCTGGAACCTGGAAGCCCCGGGACCTGGCATCTGGAGTTCCCGGGATGTGGCCCCTGGAGGCCCCGGGACCTAGCCCCTGGAGGCCCCTGGCCCTGGCTCCTAGAGGCCCAGGGACCTGGCTCCTGGAGGCCCCTAGACCTGGCCGCTGGAGGCCAGAGACCTTGCCCCTGGAGGCCCAGGTACCTGGCCCTTGGAGGCCCCTGGAGTCCCCAGGAGGTCCCTGGACCTGGCCCCTTGAAGCCTTTGGTCCAGGCCCCTGGTCCTAGCCCCTGGAGGCCTGGGGACCTGGCCCCAACAGGCCCTTGGACCTGGCCCCTGGAGGCCCCAGGAGGCCCCTTCACCTGGCATCTGGAGGCCCCTGGAGGCCCCCTGGACCTAGCCCCTGGACCTGGTCCATGGAGACCCCTGGACCTGGCCCCTAGACCTGGTCCATGGAGACCCCTGGAGGCCCCTGGACCTGGGCCCAGGAGGCCCCTGGACCTGGCCCCTGGAGGTCCCGTGACCTTGCCCCTGGAGGTCCCAGGAGGCCCCTCGACCTCGCCCCTGGAGGACCCTGGACCTGGCCCCTGGAGGCCGCAGGACCTGGCCCCTGGAGGCCACTGAACCTGGCCCCTAGACGCCCCTAAACCTGGCCCCTGGAGGCCCCTGGACCTGGCCCCTGGAGGCCACTGGACCTGGCCCCTGGCGGCCCCTGGACCTGGCCCCTGGAGGCCCCTAGACCTGGCCCCTGAAGGCCACTGAACCTGGCCCCTGGCAGCCCCAGGATCTGGCCCCTGGAGGCCACTGGACCTGGCCCCTGGCGGCCCCTGGACCTGGCCCGTGGAGGCCCTTAGACCTGGCCCATGGAGGCCTCTGAACCTGGCTCCTGGAGGATCCTGGATCTGGCCCCTGAAGGACCCTGGACTTGGCCCCTGGACCTGGCCCTTGGACCTGGCTCCTGGCGGCCACCGGACCTGGTCTTGTAAGGCCCCTGGACCTGGCATCTGGATGCCCTTAGACCTGGCCCCGGGACCTGGCCCCTGGACCTAGCCCCTGGAGGCTCCAGGATCTACCCCCTGGAGTCCCCTGGACCCGGCCCCTGGAAGCCCCGGGACCTGGCATCTGGAGGTCCCGGGATGTGGCCCCTGGAGGCCCCTGGCCCTAGCACCTAGAGGCCCAGGGACCTGGCCCCTGGAGGCCCCTAGACCTGGCCCCTGGAGGCCAGAGACCTGGCCCCTGGAGGCCAGAGACCTGGCCCCTGGAGGCCTAGGTACCTGGTCCTTGGAGGTCCCTGGAGTCCCCTGGAAGCCCCCTGGACCTGGCCCATGGAGGCCCCTGGACCTGGCCCCTGGAGGCCCCTGGACCTGGCCCCTGGAGGCCCCAGGACGACCCTAGACTTGGTCCCTGGACGCCCCGGACCTGGCTCCTGGAGGCCCCAAGACCTGGCCACTGGACCTGTCCTCTGAAAGCCCCTGGACCTGGCACTTGGAGGCCCCTGGACCTGGCCCCTGGAGGCCCCTGGACCTTGCCCCTGGAGGCCCCGGTACCTGGCCCCTGGGGGCCCTTGGACCTTGTCCCTGGAGGCCCCTGGACCTGGCCCCGGGACCTGGCCCCTGGACCTGGCCCCGGGACCTAGCCCCTGGAGGCCCCTGGTCCTGGCCCTTGGAGGCCCCGGGACCTAGCCCCTGGATGCCCCTGGAGGCACCTGGACCTGGCCCCTCGAGGCCCCTAGACCTTGCCCCTGGAGGCCCCGGGACATGGCCCCTGGAGGCCCCGGGACATGGCCCCTGGAGGCCCCGAGACCTGGCCCTAGAGGCCTCTGGACCTTGCCCATGTAGGCTCCTGGGCCTGGCCCCTGAAGGCCTCTGGATCTGGCTGCTGGAGGCCTTTGGACCTGGCTACTGGATGTTTCTGGACCTGGCTCCTGGAGGCCCCGGTTCCTGGCCCCTGGACCTGGCCCCTGGAAGCCCCTGGAAGCCCCTGGATCTGGCCCCTGAGGACCCTGGACCTGGCCCCTGGAGGACCCTGGACCTGGCCCTTGGCGGCCACTGGACCTGGCCCCTGGACCTTGGAGGTCCCTGGACCTGGCCTTTGGAGGGCCCGAGACCTAGACTCTGGAGGCCCCTGGACCTGACCCCTGGAGGCTCCTGGACCTGGCCCCTGGAGGCCCCTGGACCTGTCCCCTGGAGGCCCCAGGACCTGGCGGCCACTGGACCTGGCCTCTGGAGGGCCCTGGACCTGGCCCCTGGGCCTTGCCCCCGGCGGCCATTGGACCTGGCCCTGGACCATGCCTTGTGAGGCCCTGGACCTGGCCTTGTGAGGTCCCTAGACCTGGCCCCTGGAGGCCCCTGGATCTGGCTGCTGGAGGCCTTTGGACCTGGCCCCTGGATGTTTCTGGACCTGGCCCCTTGAGGCCCTTGGACCTGGCTCCTGGAGGCCCCGGTTCCTGGCCCCTGGAGGCCCCTGGATCTGGCCCCTGAGGAACCTGGAGCTGGCCCCTGGAGGACCCTGGACCTGGCCCCTGGCGGCCACTGGACCTGGCCCCTGGAGGCCCCTGGACCTTGGAGGTCCCTGGACCTGGCCTCTGGAGGGCCCTAGACCTGGACTCTGGAGACCCCTGGACCTGACCCCTGAAGGCTCCTGGACCTGGCCCTTGGAGGCCCCTGGACCTGTCCCCTGGAGGCCCCAGGACCTGGCCCCTGGCGGCCACTGGACCTGGCCTCTGGAGGGCCCTGGACCTGGCCCCTGGAGGCCCCTGGGCCTTGCCCCTGGCGGCCACTGGACCTGGCCCCCTGGACCATGCCTTGTGAGGCCCTAGATGATACCTTGTGTTCAGCCCCCTGCCCCCTTCGCCTAATTTCATCACCTTACACTTTCCTGAGTTGAACTTTAGCAGCCATTTTCTAGACCATTCCTCCAGTTTATTCTGTAGTCTCTGTCTAATCTTCATCCGTCTTGATTCTTCTCATAATTTTTGCATCATCAGCAAACATTGAGAGGAATGAGTCTATACTCTCCGGAAGATTGTTTACATATATTAGAAACAGTATGGGTCCAAGTACTGAGCCCTGTGGGACTCCGCTGGTCTCCCCCCCTCACCGTTACTCGCTGTTTCCTGTTGCTTAAGTACTCCCTTATCCACTGGAGCACCTTCCCTTTTACTCCTGCCTGTTGCTCCAACTTTTTTAACAGCCTTTTATGGGGTACTGTGTCAAAGGCTTTTTGACAGTCCAGGAAAATGCAGTCGGTCCACCTTTCTCTTTCCTGCCTAATTTTTGTTGCCTGGTCATAAAATTCTATTAAACCTGTGAGGCACGATTTACCATCCTTGAACCCATGTTGGTGGTGCGTTACAAAGTTATTTCCCTCCAGATGCTCTACGAGCCTTTTCCTCACGATCTTCTCCATCACCTTGCATGGTGTACAAGTTAAGGAAACTGGCCTGTAGTTCAGTGCCTCTTGCCTGTCACCCCTCTTGTATATTGGGACGACGTTAGCTGTCTTCCAACTTTCTGGTAAGTCTCCTGTTTCCAGTGACCTGTTATACACCATAGAGAGTGGCACACTTAGTGCTTCTGCACCTTTCTTTAGTATCCATCGTGAGATTCTGTCAGGCCCAACAACCTTTGTCACATCCAGCTCCAGCAAACCCTTTTGACCTCATCACTGGTGAGGTCAAATTCCTCCAAGGTTGCTTGGTTTGCCGCCTCCTCACTTAGTGAAGGGGCTTCTCCTTGTTCTATTGTGAAGCCCTCCTGGAATCTCTTGTTGAGTTCTTCACACACTTCCTTGTCATTCTCTGTGTATCTGTTCTCCCCTTTTTGCAGCTTCATCACTTGTTCCTTCACTGATGTTTTCCTTCTGATGTGGCTGTGGAGCAGCTTTGGTTGGGTCTTGGCTTTACTCGCGATGTCATTTTCAAACTGTCTCTCTGCTTCCCTCCTCACTCTGAGGTACTCATTTTTGGCCCTCTGGTATCTCTCCCTGCTCTCTGGTGCTCTGTTATTTCTGTAGTTTTTCCATGTTCTTTTACTCAGTTGTTTCGCTACCTTGCATTCCTGGTTGAACCATGGGTTTTTCTGTTGTTTTTCGTTTTTCTCTTTTTGGACGGGAATAAACCTGTTTGCAGCTTCCTGGCACTTCTGGGTGACAAAATCCACCATGACCTGCACATTCTTGTCTCTAAGTTCTGTTTCCCATGGTATTCCCCTGAGCAAGTTCCTCATCTCGTCATATTTTCCTCTTCGGTAATTAAGTCTTTTTCCCTCCGATCCCATCCTTGGATAGGTTATCCCTACCTCCACCAAGTACTCAAAGGTCAGTACACTGTGGTCACTCATTCTCATGGGGGCTTCAACTTTGACTTCCCTTATTTCAGACTCATTCAGGGTGAATACCAAGTCGAGTCTAGCTGGTTCATCATTGCCTCTCACTCTTGTGGGTTCCTTGACATGCTGGCTCAGAAAATTCCTTGTTGCCACTTCCAAGAGTTTAGTTCTCCACGTATCTGCACCTCCATGTGGGTCCCCATTCTCCCAGTCTATCTTTCCATGGTTGAAATCACCCAAGATTACGAGTCTTGAGATCTTCCTGCAGGCAACTGAAGCTGCTCTCTATATTATATTAATGGTTGCCATGTTGTTCCAATCAAACTCCTGTCTAGGTCTTCTGTCATTTAGGGGAGGGTTGTAAATGACTGCCACTTTTATCGTAGGTCCGCCCATTGTTATAGTTCCTGTTATGTAATCTCTGAATCCGTCACTGGCCGGAATTTCCATCTCACCAAAACTCCAGTCCTTCATTATCAGCAGGGCCACTCCTCCACCTCCTCTCCCTTCCCTCTCTTTCCTTACTATATAGTAGTCCTTTGGAAACACAGCATCTGTTATGACTCCTGACAATTTTATTTCCGTTAGTCCTATTACATCAGGGTTTTCTTTTTGCGCCCTTTCTGCCAGTTCACTTGCTTTATTGGTAATCCCATCAATGTTTGAGTACATTACCTTGAAGCTCACTTTCTTATATCCAATTTCACCCTCACTCCCCTCAAGTGTAGGAAGTTGTTCCATGGTCATTGCTACATGGGTACGCTCATCCTCCTGTGAGGTAGTTGCCAGGGGTTCAGGGGGAGGCTTGGGGCAGGAAGAAGTCCTGGGGGTGAGGGGGCAGGGATTGCTTGGGGAAAGGGCACGCCCTCCTGCGGTGTAGTTGACAGGGGTTTGGGGGGAGGTGGATTTGGGGAGACAGGGCTTTGGTCTTGCTTAGGCCTGCTTTGGGCAGGAAGAAGACCAGGAGCTGGGAAGAAGGGGATACTTAGGATAAGGGGAGGGGGAGGATTTGGGTTTCATGATGGGCATTGTGCAGGGGCAAGGAAGGGTTTGTGCTGGGGGAAAGGGGGGGGGCCTATTGGGTGGTGGGCTGGGGTGTTGCACCAGTGATAGTGTGTAGTGATAACAATGTGTACTGATAACCGTGTGAAATGATAACCGTGTGAAGTGAAAACAATGTGTACTGTTAACCGTGTGTAGTGATAACCGTGTGTAGGGATAACCGTGTGTAGTGATAGCCGTGTGAAGTGATAACCGTGAGAAGTGATAACCGTGTGTAGTGATAACCATGTGAAGTGATTACCTTGTGAAGCGATAACCGTGTGTAGTGATGAGAGTGAGTAGTGATAAATAAGAGTAGTGATAACCATGTGTAGTGATAACCGTGTGTAGCGATAGCCGCGTGTAGTGATAGCTGCGTGTAGTGATAACCAAGTGAAGTGATAACCGTGTGTAGTGATAACCGTGTGTAGTGATGAGAGTGAGTAGTGATAAATAAGAGTAGTGATAACCATGTGTAGTGATAACCGTGTGTAGCGATAGCTGCGTGTAGTGATAGCTGCGTGTAGTGATAACCAAGTGAAGTGATAACCGTGTGTAGTGATAACCGTGTGAAGTGATACCTGTGTGTAGTGATAATCGAGTGTAATGATAACCGAGTGTAGTAATAACCGTGTGTTGTGATAGCTGGATTTAGTGGTTATCGTGTATTGTGATAACCGTGAGTAGTGATCGCCGTGTGTAGTGAGAACTGTGTTTAGTGATAGCCGTGTGTAATGATAACCGTGTGAAATGATAACTGTGTGTATTGATAACAATGTGCAGTGATAGCCGTGTGTGGTGATAATCGTGTTTAGTGATAGCCATGTACTCACCTAGTTGTACTCACCTAGTTGTGTTTGCGGGGGTTGAGCTCTGGCTCTTTGGTCCCGCCTCTCAACCGTCAATCAACAGGTGTACAGATTCCTGAGCCTATCGGGCTCTGTCAATGTGTTACCACAGTTATCCCTGTGGTAACTTTTCTGACACCTCTTGCTTAAAACTCCTAAAGTCAAAAGGATCGATAGGCCTTGCTTTCGCAGTGTGGTGATAACCGTGTGTAGTGATAACCGTGTTAAGTGATAACCGTGAGTAGTGATTACCGTGTGTAGTGATAACGGTATGTAGTGATAACCGTCAATAGTGAAAACCATGTAAAGTGATTACCGTGAGAAGTGATAACCGTGTGTTGTGATAACTAAATGTAGTTATAACCGTGTGTAGTGATAACCGTGTGTAGTGATAACCATGTGAAGTGATAACCGTGTGAAGTGATTCCCGAATGAAGTGATAACTGTGAAGTGATAACAGTATTTAGTGATAACCGTGTGTAGTGATAAGAGTGTGTAATGATAACCGTGTGTAGTGATAACCGTATGTAGTGATAACCGTGTTAAGTGATAACCGTGTGTAGTGATAACCGTGTGAGGTGATAATCTTGTTAAGTGATAACTGTGTGAAGTGATAACAGCGAGTAGTGATGACAATTTGTAGTGGTAAACGTGTGTAGTGATAACCGTGTGCAGTGATAACAGTGTGAAGTGATAACTGTGTGAATTGATAACCTTCTGAAGTGAAAAAAGTGTAGTGATAATCGTGTGTTGTGATAATCGTGTTTACTGATAGCAATGTGTACTGATAACCGAGTGTAGTGATAACTGTGTGTAGTGATAACCGTGTGAAGTGATAACCGTGTGTAGAGATAACAGTGTGTAGTGATAATCGAGAGTAGTGATAACCATGTAAAGTTATAGGTGTGTGAAGTGATAACCGTGTACTCACCTAGTCACCTAGTTGTGTTTGCGGGGATTGAGCTCTGGCTCTTTGGTCCCGCCTCTAAACCATCAGTCAACAGGTGTACAGATTCCTGAGCCTATTGGGTTCTATCATATCTACACTTGAAACTGTGTATGGAGTCAGCCTCCACCACATCACTTCCTAATGCATTCCATTTGTCAACCACTCTGACGCTGAAAAAGTTCTTTCTAATATCTCTGTGGCTCATTTGGGCGCTCAGTTTCCACCTGTGTCCCCTAGTGCGTGTGCCCCTTGTGTTAAATAGCCTGTCTTTATCTACCCTATCAATTCCCTTGAGAATCTTGAATGTGGTGATTATGTCCCTCCCTGACTCTTCTGTCTTCCAGTGAGGTTTAATTCCCGTAGTCTCTCCTCGTAGCTCATACCTCTCCGCTCGGGTACTAGTCTGGTGGCAAACCTTTGAACCTTTTCTAGTTTAGTCTTATCCTTGACTAGTTATGGACTCCATGCTGGGGCTGCATACTCCAGGATTGGCCTGACATATGTGGTATACAAAGTTCTGAATGATTCTTTACACATGATTCTGAATGCCATTCGTATGTTGGCCAGCCTGGCATATGCCGCTGATGTTATCCTCTTGATATGGGCTGCAGGAGACAGGTCTGGCGTGATATCAACTCCCAAGTCTTTTTCCTTCTCTGACTCCTTAAGAATTTCCTCTCCCAGATGATACCTTGTATTTGGTCTCCTGCTCCCTACACCTATCTTCGTTACATTACATTTGGTTGGGTTAAACTCTAACAACCATTTGTTCGACCATTCCTTCAGTTTGTCTAGGTCTTTTTGAAGCCTCAAACAGTCCTCTTCTGTTTTAATCCTCCTCATAATTTTTGCATCGTCCGCAAACATTGAGAGAAATGAATCTATACCCTCCGGGAGATTATTTACATATATCAGAAACAAGATAGGACCGAGTGCAGAGCCCTTTGGGACTCCACTGGTGACTTCACGCCAATTGGAGGTCTCACCCCTCACCGTAACTTTCTGATTCCTATTGCTTAGGTACTTACTTATACACTGGAGCACCTTACCAGCTACACCTGCCTGTCTCTCCAGCTTATGTACCAGCCTCTTATGCGGTACTGTGCCAAAGGCTTTCCGACAATTCAAGAAAATGCAGTCCGACCAGCCCTCTCTTTCTTGCTTAATCTTTGTCACCTGGTCGAAGAATTCTATAAAGCCAGTCAGGAAAGATTTACCCTCCCTGAACCCATGTTGGCAATTTGTCACGAAGTCCCTTCTCTCCAGATGTGCTACCAGGTTTTTTCTCACGATCTTCTCCATCACCTTGCATGGTATACAAGTCAAGGACACTGGCGTGTAGATCAGTGCCTCTTGCCTGTCGCCCTTTTTGTATATTGGGACCACATTCGCCGTCTTCCATATTTCTGATAGGTCTCCCGTCTCCAGTGACCTACTATACACTATGAAGAGTGGCAAGCAAAGTGCCTCTGCACACTCTTTAAGTACCCATGGCGAGATCCCGTCTGGACCAACAGCCTTTCTAACATCCAGATCCAGCAGGTGTCTCTTGACCTCCTCTCTCGTAATTTCGAAATCTTCCAAGGCCGCCTGGTTTACTTCTCTTTCTCCTAGCATAGTGACCTTACCTTGTTCTGTTGTGAAGACCTCTTGGAACCTCTTGTTGAGTTCATCACACACCTCTTTGTCATTCTCTGTATACCTGTCCTCGCTTGTTCTAAGTTTCACTACCTGTTCTTTCACTGTTATTTTCCTTCTGATGTGACTGTTGAGTAGCTTTGGTTCGGTCTTTGCTTTGTTTGCTATATCATTTTTATAACGTTTCTCTCCTTCTCTTCTCACCCTGACACTCTTTCCTGGTTCTCTGGTATCTCTCTCTGCTTTCTGGTGTTCTGTTATTCCAGAAGTTCCTCCACGCCCTTTTGTTCAGTTTCTTTGCTTCCATACATGCCCTATTATACCATGGATTCTTCTTTTGCTACTCGGATTTTTCCTTTTGGGCCGGGATGTATCTGCTTACTGCCTCCTGACACTTTTAGGTGACATAGTCTATCATATCTTGTACAGACTTAGCTCTGAGGTCTGTGTCCCAAGGTATTTCCCTTAGGAAGCTTCTCATCTCTTCATAATTTCCCTTTCGGTATGCCAGCCTTTTGTTTTCTAGTTCTTTTTCGGGGGGGGGGGGGATAATTCCTAGCTCTACCAGGTACTCAAAGTTCAATACACTGTGATCACTCATTCCCAAGGGTGCTTCCATCTTGACTTCCCTTATATCCCACTCATTTAGGGTAAATATCAGATCAAGCATTGCTGGTTCATCCTCTCCTCTCATTCTTGTTGGATCCTAGATGTGCTGGCTTAGAAAGTTTCTTGTTGCCACGTCCAGCAGCTTAGCTCTCCATGTTTCTGGTCCTCCATGCGGGTCTCTGTTCTCCCAATCTATCTTCCCATGGTTGAAGTCTCTCATGATTAGTAGTCCAGATCCATTCCTGCTAGCAACAGAAGCTGCTCTCTCTATTATGTTAATGGTGGCCATATTGTTTCTATTTGAGCCGGTCGGCCGAGCGGACAGCATGCTTGACTTGTGATCCTGTGGTCCTGGGTTCGATCCCAGGCGCTGCCGAGAAACTATAGGCAGAGTTTCTTTCACCCTATGCCCCTGTTATCTAGCAGTAAAATAGGTACCTGGGTGTTAGTCAGCTGTCACGGGCTGCTTCCTGGGGGTGGAGGCCTGGTCGAGGACCGGGCCGCTGGGACACTAAAAAAAAAAAAAAAAAATCATCTCAAGATAACCTCAAGAAGAAGATCATATTCCTGTCTGGGTCTTCTGTCATTTGGTGGTGGATTATATATGACTACAACTAATTTTTTGCCCTCCAGTTGGTATTATTCCTATTATGTAGTCACTGAAACCTTCACATCCCTGAACAACCAACTTCTCAAAATCCCAGCCTTTTCTTACCAGCAGGGCTACACCCTCACCACCTCTTCCTTCTCTCTCTTTCCTCATAACATAATAGTCCTGTGGGAACACTGCATTTGTTATTGTTTTCGTCAGCTTTGTTTCTGTGAGAGCTATTATGTCTGGGGTTTCCTCTAGTACCCATTCTCCAAGTTCATTTGCTTTATTTGTAATTCCATCTATGTTAGTGTACATTGTCCTGAGGCTCACTTTCTTCCGTCCCTTCTCAAACCTCCTCCTTGGTGAGTGTTCTGCTGGTGGAGGAAGCTGTGCCATGGGTGTGAGGGTTTGTGAGGTGGATACCAGGGTTGCAGAGGATACTGGGATGAGGGGTGGGGGGTCAAGTGAAGGGAAGGCACAGGGAGGGTATGGGGGTGAAAGGGGCAGGAGGACAGGAAGGAAAGGGGGGTTTTCTATGCAGAGGAGGGTGGTGGGGTTGCCCTCCCCCGCTGGTGTTACTGGGTAGCTGGTTGTAGGTTGTTACGGCCCTCTCGGGACGCAACGGGGTCCTTACTCTGATGTTGTTAGAGGAAGATATAATGTATCCGTTCCCAAGCCAGTAGTGGCTATCAAGGGATGAGATCCGTGACGCAAGTAACTTAAAGGGAGTAGGGAAAGAAAGTTAAGAACTTAATATTATAATTATTACCATCACCGTTTAAATATATAAAATAAATGAGTGCACAAGGGGGAGGGGTATTAACACTAGACAAGGGGATTATTCACAAATTAGTCTTCTGCTGAAGACTCTGGATCCAGAAGCTAGGTGCTGAGTCTGCGGTGCTTTCTTCGTGGCCTCACGACGTGTCCTCTGAGAATGCCGAGCCTACCCGGGCCACAGGTCAGCCAAAACACAGGTCCACTGGGGGCACCGCCATGGAGGCCGTCAACCACACGTCCAGCTGGTCTGCTGGCAGGTTCTGAGCCAACAAGGCTGGTACGGCCACTCCACGAACGATAAAAGGGGAACGCCCTAGACAGGAGCCTCGTGTGACAACACAAGTCACTCTCCTGTCTTCAGTACCCCAGTGGATGATCGTCTCCAACAGTCGGTCCCGGGTAAATCCTTTCACTGCCACTCCACTGGCAGGCTAACACACCACAGTGTTCTTCCGGGGGGGGGGGGGCGACTTCACAACAGCTGCAGCAAACTTCAAGGTATGGAGACTGGCTGCCTCGGGTAGACTGACTCCACTTCCATCACAGTGGTCCCAGGTCGGCTCTGTAAGCAGACACGTCATCAATAACCGGGACACTAATACACCTCACTTACGGGCTCGGGCACAAACACCTGACGTATCCAGTCCATAGATGGCGCTGTCGTCGGAGCACCACCTCACCAGAGGTCAGGAGCGGCGGTGTTGAGCGCTGAACCAGACTGGAAACTGGTCCTCGAGGCCAGTACACGCTGTCCTCACCAGGTGTCGTCGTCCGCTTGGCGGGGGTTTCGGGAGCTGACCCACAGATGGCGTGGTTGTCACTGCTCCAGGCTCGGACGCTGGATCTGGGTTCGTAACATAGGTTCCCCCATCGACTCTGGGAGTGATGTGTTGGGAGCTGTGGTTTCCTGGTTTTCCCCTCTCGCCTTGCGCTTCTTCCTTTCTTCTGCCTCCATGGCCCTCTCCTCCCTCGTCATGTCCCTCTGGAGGAATACTTTTTTTAATTCTCCCATATTTTGCAGGTGGCTTTTCTTTGTTTGAATCGTGTCCTTTGTGTTCTCGTTTGCAAACACTATCTTTAACACACGGTCTCGGTCTTTTTTGTACCAGCTTAACCTGAAAACCTTTTCAATGCTATGCTCAGCCCCTTCCATGTCTAGTGCCTTTAGTATTTCATTCACTGCCACTTTATCCTTATCATTCCACTCTTTCCTATTAGAGCCTTCCTGCTCTTTAATACCCACTGCTACCACTGATCTTTTCCCTTCCAGCAGCTGGCTAGTGGAGCATGCCACTTCCTGTGAGGTAGCTGCTTTCATGGCTACCTTCATCACTGCATACATTACTTCAGAGTTGTTGTTTTTTAGCATTTCTGCAAATATTGCTTTTATTGTGTCATTCTCTTCCAAAATACTATTACCACCTTTTCCCTGGGTAGTTATCTGAGTCTCAGCATCGATACTGTTTTCTTTGAGGGTTCTAATCTCCTCCTTTGCTGCTGTCAGCTCTCTTTTTAGGTTGCTTATTTCATTCTTCATTTCCTGCATCATTTCCTGCATCTCACTCTTGAGATGCAGGAAATGTGTTCTCCAGAAACTTGGCAAACATTTCCTTCATTTCGTCACCTGAACTTTTCCCTGTTCCCCTGTTGCCTCTGGCTGTCATGCTTGACCCTGTTCCTAGTTGTGCCATGATAGGATTTGTCAGAAGGGCAGAGCGGGGTGGGGGAGAGAGAGATAGAGAGAGAAAGAGGGAGAGAGAGAGAGAGAGAGAGAGAGAGAGAGAGAGAGAGAGAGAGAGAGAGAGAGAGAGAGAGAGAGAGAGAGAGAGAGAGAGAGAGAGAGAGAGAGAGAGAGACAGACAGAGAGAGAGAGGGAGAGAGATAAAGAGAGAGATAAAGAGAGAGACAGAGAGAGAGGGGAAGAAACAGAGAGAGACAAAGAAAGAGGGAGGGGGAGAGAGAGAGAGAGAGAGAGAGAGAGAGAGAGAGAGAGAGAGAGAGAGGGGGGGGGGAGTATGTGTAAGGGGGATGCGGGGGACTGGGGGTGGGGACAACCAGGTCAGGTCAAGTCAGATTGGGAGTAAGAGAGGAGGTGGGGTATAGTGGGGTCTTGACTCTTTCCACAGAAGGTGTTAATCGTTTCTTCCCTGACTGAACGTTTGTGTATGCGTGTGTGTGTGAGTTTTTGCATGTGCGTGTGTGTGTGCAGCGCATACGTAAGTGGGCGTGCATGCGTGCGTGTGTCACGTGTTCCCGTAAGCGTTAACTTCTACCCAAAATGAGCCACTTTGAGATTTTAAATATATATGCTATCCTGAACAAGAATTTGATAATATTTTACCTCACACTGTACACCTGATTAACTGACCAGAGAGGGGATACATACCAGTCTGCCTTTCCGCTCACACAACTAGATGAGTAATGACGATGTATGGTTGACGATAATGCTCCGTCGTCACCTTCCACTTGGTGATTCACTAAGTGCTAGTAGATTGATGATGACGGTTCTTCTCTATCTTCACAATGCTCTGGAGTCAGTCACTGTATCGTTATGTTACAGTTCACTAATTTACTGTACCACTGATCAGTCACCACCCAACAAACACAATCAGGCAGTTCCACGGCGGGTCGTCCCACGCTGGCCGTCAGGTCAGGTCGCTCAACCGTGTGTAGTGATAGCCGCGTGTAGTGATAGCCGTGTGTAGTGATAACCAAGTGTAGTGATAACCATGTGAAGTGATAACCATGTGAAGTGATATCCATGTATATTGATAACCATGTGTAGTGACAACTGAGTGTAGTGATAACCGTGTGTAGTGATAACCATGTGTAGTGATAGCCGTGTGAAGTGATAACTGTGTTTAGTGATAGCCGTGTGTGGTGATAGCTGTGTGTAGGTATAACCGAGTGTAGTGAAAACCTTGAGTAATGATAACTGTGTGAAGTGATAAACGTGTTTAGTGATAGCCGTTTGAAGTGATAACCGTGTGAAATGATAAATGTGTCTTGTGAAAAACGCGTGTAGTTAAAACCGTGTGAAGTGATAACCGTGTGAAGTGAACACTGTGTGTAGTGATAACCGTGTGAAGTGGACACTGTGTAGTGATAACCGTGTGAAGTGATAACCGTGTGAAGTAATAACCGTGTGAAGTTATAACTGTGTGAATTGATAACAATGTGTAATGATATCCGTGTGTAGTGATAAAAGTGTGTAGTTATAACAGTGTATACTGATAAACGTGTGTAGTGATAATCGTGTGAAGTAATAACCTTGGGTAGTGATAACAGTGTGAAATGATAACCGTGTGAAGTGATAACTGTGTTTAGTGATAACAGTGAGTAGTGATAACCGTGTGTAGTGATAACAGTGTGTACTGATAACAATGTGTACTGATAACTGTGTGAAGTGATAACCGTGTGAAGTGAAAACAATGTGTACTGTTAACCGTGTGTAGTGATAACGTGTGTAGGGAAAACCGTGTGTAGTGATAACCGTGTGAAGTGATAACCATGTGAAGTGATAACCGTGTGTAGTGATAACCTTGTGAAATGATAACGTGTGTAGTGATAAGAGTGAGTAGTGATAACCGAGAGTAGTGATAACCATGTGTAGTGATACCGTGTGTAGTGATAGCTGCGTGTATTGATAACCAAATGAAGTGATACCCGTGTGTAGTGATAACCATGTGAAGTGATACCTATGTGTAGTGATAACCGAGTGTAGTGATAACGGAGTGCAGTGATAACCATGTGTTGTAATAGCTGGTTTTAGTGGTAATCGTGTATATTTATAACCGTGTTTAGTGATAGCCGTGTGTAGTGATAACCGCGTGCAGTGATAACCGAGTGTAGTGATAACCGAGATTAGTGATAACCGTGTGAAGTGATGAACGTGTGAAGTGATGAACGTGTGTAGTGATAACCGAGTGTAGTGGTAAAGGAGTGCAGTGATAACCATGTGTTGTAATAGCTGGTTTTAGTGGTAACCGTGTATATTTATAACCGTGTTTAGTGATAGCCGTGTGTAGTGATAACCGCGTGCAGTGATAACCGAGTGTAGTGATAACCGAGATTAGTGATAACCGTGTGAAGTGATGAACGTGTGAAGTGATGAACGTGTGTAGTGATAACCGTGTGTAGTGATAGCCGTTTGAAGTGATAACCGTGTGAAGTGATAACCGTGTGAAGTGATAACCGTGTGTAGTGATAACCGTGTGAAGTGATAACCGTGTGTAGTGATAGCCGTGAGTAGTGATGAGAGTGTGTAATGATAATCGTGTGTAGTGATAACCGTGTACTCACCTAGTTGTACTCACCTAGTTGTGTATGCAGGATCGAGCATTGACTCTTGGATCCCGCCTTTCGAGCATCGGTTGTTTACAGCAATGACTCCTGTCCCATTTCCCTATCATACCTAGTTTTAAAATTATGAATAGTATTTGCTTCCTCAACCTGTTCCTGAAGTGCATTTCATTTCCCCACTACTCTCACGCTAAAAGAAAACTTCCTAACATCTCTGTGACTCATCTGAGTTTCAAGCTTCCATCCATGTCCTCTCGTTCTGTTACTATTCCGTGTGAACATTTCGTCTATGTCCACTCTGTCAATCCCTCTGAGTATCTTATACGTTCCTATCATGTCCCCCCTCTCCCTTCTTCTTTCTAGTGTCGTAAGGCACAGTTCCCTCAGGCGCTCCTCATACCCCATCCCTCGTAGCTCTGGGACGAGTCTCGTTGCAAACCTCTGAACCTTTTCCAGTTTCATTATATGCTTCTTCAGATGGGGACTCCATGATGAGGCGGCATACTCTAAGACTGGCCTTACGTAGGCAGTGTAAAGCGTCCTAAATGCCTCCTTACTTAGGTTTCTGAATGATGTTCTAACTTTTGCCAGTGTAGAGTACGCTGCTGTCGTTATCCTATTAATATGTGCCTCAGGAGATAGATTAGGTGTTACGTCCACCCCCAGGTCTCTTTCACGCGTCGTTACAGGTAGGCTGTTCCCCTTCATTGTGTACTGTCCCTTTGGTCTCCTATCTCCTAGTCCCATTTCCATAACTTTACATTTGCTCGTGTTGAATTCTAGTAGCCATTTCTCTGACCATCTCTGCAATCTGTTCAGGTCCTCTTGGAGGATCCTGCAATCCTCATCTGTCACAACTCTTCTTATCAACTTTGCATCATCCGCAAACATCGACATGTAGGACTCTACGCCTGTAAACATGTCGTTAACATATACAGGAAATAGAATTGGTCCCAGCACCGATCCTTGTGGTACTCCACTTGTTACTGTTCGCCAGTCCGACTTCTCGCCCCTTACCGTAACTCTTTGGCTCTTTCCTGTTAGGTAGTTCCTTATCCATGCTAGGACCTTTCCCCCCACCCCCGCCTGCCTCTCGAGCTTGAACAGCAGTCTCATGTGCGGTACTGTATCAAAGGCTTTTTGGCAGTCCAGAAATATGCAGTCTGCCCAACCATCTCTGTCCTGTCTTATCCTCGTTATTTTATCATAGAATTCCAGAAGGTTTGTTAGGCACGATTTCCCTGTCCAGAACCCATGTTGATGGTTGTTCACAAACCTAATGTTCTCCAGGTGTGCAACCAGTCGTAGCCTAATTATTCTTTCCAGTATTTTACAGGGGATGCTTGTCAGTGATACAGGTCTATAGTTAAGTGCCTCCTCCCTATCTCCTTTCTTGAAGATCGGCACGACATTTGCCTTCTTCCAGCAACTGGGCAAGTCTCCTGACATAAGTGACTCATTAAAGATCATTGCCAGAGGCACGCTGAGGGCCTGTGCTGCTTCTTTTAGTATCCACGGTGATACTTTGTCTGGTCCAACTGCTTTAGTTGCATCTAGAGTTGTCAACTGTTTCATTACCTCCTCTGCTGTCACCTCTATATCTGATAGTCTTTCATCTAGGGTAACCCCTTCCAACAATGGGAGCTGCTCAGGCTCGGTAGTGAACACTCCATGGAAACTGGCATTCAGTGCCTCGCAGATTTCCTTGTCACTTTCAGTATATGCCCCCTCTGTCTTCCTTAGTCTTGTCACTTGGTCGTTCACCGACATTTTTCTTCTTATATGACTGTGTAGTAACTTAGGTTGTTTTTTCGCTTTGATTGCAATATCGTTCTCATAGTCCCTTTCCGATGTTCGTCTTATGTTAATGTAATCGTTCCTAGCTCTGTTGTATCTGCTTCTGTTGTCCTCTGTTCTTTGTCTTCTGTACTTCCTCCACTCCCGCCTGCTGGCCATTTTTGCTTCCTGACACTGTCTATTAAACCATGGGTTATTATATTCCTTCTTATTTTTTCCCTTTACCGTTGGTATAAATCTCTCTTCGGCCTCCTGGCATTTCTGTATGACTAGGTCCATCATATCTTGGACTGTTTTTCCTCTAATTTCTTCCTCCCACTGCACTTCACCCAGATAGTCCCTTATCCTCATATAGTCCCCTTTCCTGTAGTCAGCTCTCCTTTCCCAGATCTCTTGTCCCATGGTCATAAGTTTGAATTCCATCATGTAGTCAAAGACTAGGACACAATGGTCACTGGCCCCTAGAGGCATTTCATGCTCTAAATTCTCGATATCTTCTACGTTCTGGGTGAAAATCAGGTCTAATAGGCTCGGTGCATCTCCTCCTCTTTCCCTTGTGTCTTCCTTCACATGTTGTGTCAGGAAATTCCTGTCTATAACATCTACTAATTTTGCTCCCCACGTTTCGTCCCCTCCATGGGGATTCCTTGATTCCCAATTTATCTCTCCATGATTTAGGTCCCCCATGATCAGCAGCTTCGCTCTCATTCAGTGGGCTAGTGTTGCTGCCTTCTGCAGTTCATCTATACATGCTTTGTTGTTGTCATCATACTCCTGCCTGGGTCTTGTACTGTTTGGTGGGGGATTGTAGATTACCAAGATCACAATCTTCCTCCCATCTACTGTCAGAGTTCCATGTATGAAGCTTGTGCACTCATTGGTAACTCGATTTCCCAGGTCTTCAAACTTCCATTTCCGCTTTATTAGGAGTGCTACTCCCTCTCCCTGTCTCTGTGTCCTCTCTTTTCGTATCACCTGGTACCCTGCAGGAAAGATTGCATCTGAGATCATGTCATTAATTTTAGTTTCCACAATTGCATCTATGTCAGGATCTGCTTCACTCACTCTTTCTTTTATCTCTTCTGCTTTATTAGATACCCCATCAGCATTGGTGTACCAAACCTTGAGATGCTTCATGGAAACTCTTGTACCAGAGTTCTCCCTTTCTCTGGGGGTCTGGGGGGATCTGGGGGATGTCTGGGGGGTGACTGGGGGCAGGGGGGATCTGGGGGATCTGGGGGGTGTCTGGGGGATGACTGGGGGCGGGGAGGGTCCGGGGGATGTCCGGGGGGATCCCGGGGGGTGTCTGGGGGGGTCCGGGGGGTGTATGGGGGGTGAAAGAGTTCAGGAGGGGTGCTTGGGGGGCTACTGGGGGCTGGGCTTCTAGGAAGGTAGGTAGGAGGGTCTGGGGTAGGGCCTGGGTAGGTAGGTCTGGAGTAGGAAGGGCATACTGGGTCTGAAGATTAGGGAGGGCATAGAGGGGTTGGGAGATAGCGTAAGGTTGGGAGACAGATAGAGGTTGAGAGGTTGGGAGGGGGAAGGATAGAGGGGGTGGGGGGGACCTCCCACCTCCCTCGCAAGGGTGGGGGGTCACATGGAAGGAGAGGGGATGAGGAGGGGTGAGGGCTGGGTAGGCTTTGGGTGTTGAGGGGATGAGGGCTGGGTGGGTTCTTGGGGTTGAGGGGATGAGGGCTGGATGGGTTTTAGGGGTTGAGGGGATGAGGGCTGGGTGGGTTTTGGGGGTTGAGGGGATGAGGGCTGGACGGGTTTTGGGGGTTGAGGTGATGAGGGGGTCCTTGGAATGTGGGATGAATTTGACTCCAGTGGGGTCAGAGGGGTCAAGGGATGTGTTGGGGAGATAAGCAGGGTGAAGTGATAACCGTGTGTAGCGATAAGAGTGTGTAGTGATACCTACTTGATGGGGTTCTTGGAGTTCTTCTATTCCCAAGCCAGACCCGAGGCCAGGCTCGACTTGTGAGAGTTTGGTCCACCAGGCTGTTGCTTGGAGCGGCCCACAGGGCCACGTACCCACCACAGCCCGGCTGATCCTGAACTTCTCTTAGAAAACAGCCCAGCTTTCTTTTGAAGATGTCCACGGTTGTTCCTGCAATATTTCTTACAGTCGCTGTGATGACGTTGAACAACCGCGGACCTCTGATGTTTATACAGTGCTCTCTGATTGTGCCTATGGCACCTCTGCTCTTTACTGGTTCCATTTTGCATTTTCTTCCATATCGTTCACTCCAGTACGTTGTTATAATACTGTGTAGATTTGGGACCTGGCCCTCCAGTATTTTCCATGTGTATATTATTTGGTATCTCTCTCGTCTCCTTTCTAGAGAGTACATTTGGAGAGCTTTGAGACGATCCCAATAATTTAGGTGTTTTATCTTGTCTATGCGTGCCGTATATGTTCTCTGTATTCCCTTTATTTCAGCAATCTCTCCTGCTCTGAAGGGGGAAGTGAGTACTGAGCAGTACTCGAGATGGAACAACACAAGTGACTTGAAGAGTACAACCATTGTGATGGAATCCCTGGATTTGAAAGTTTTCGTAATCCATCCGATCATTTTTCTGGCCGACGCAATATTTGCTTGGTTATGCTCCCTAAACGTTAGATCGTCGGACATCATTATTCCCAAATCCCTGACATGCTGTTTTTTCTACTATGGGAAGATTCGATTGTGTTTTGTACCCTGTATTATGTTTCAGATCCTCATTTTTGCCGTACCTGAGTACCTGAAATTTATCACTGTTAAACATCATGTTATTTTCTGCTGCCCAATCAAAAACTTTGTTGACATCTGCTTGTAGTTTTTCAATGTCTTCAGCAGAGGTAATTTTCATGCTGATTTTTGTCATCTGCAAAGGACGACACGAAGCTGTGACGTGAATTTTTGTCTATATCAGATATGAGAATAAGGAACAGTAGCGATGCAAGGACTGTACCTTGAGGTACAGAGCTTTTAACATCGCTTGGACTCGATTTTAACTGACTGACTGTTACTCCTTGTGTTCTGTTCGACAGGAAATTGAGTATCCAGCGTCCTACTTTTCCAGTTATTCCCATTGACCTCATTTTGTGAGCTATCACCCCATGGTCACATTTGTCGCACGCCTTTGCAAAGTCTGTGTATACAACATCTGCATTTTGCTTTTCTTCTAGGGCTTCTCTGATTTTGTCATAGTAGTTGAGTAACTGTGATTACCGAGAGTAGTGATAATCATGTGAAGTGTGTGGGAACCGACCTGTGAGATTTATATTTATTTAATTTATATGAATATATATAGAATTTATATTTACGTTAATTTATATACTTCGATAGCAATTTGTATAATGATAAGTGGACTGTATTTCTGCAATAATCTCATAATCTCTCAAATCGATCCTCTACACATTAGGGGGGTTTATATTTATATGTATGCAGCCAATCAAACTGCAGAATTAACTACATACATTGAAAAGGTTCCTTATCTTATAGTACAGCAGGTTAGTCCACCAGGTATAACTAGGGTGTAGACACCAAATTATCCTCTTTGAGGTAGCTTCCATCACCCAGTAACTGGTGCACAAAATCTTGCATCCTCGTCTTGACCTGTCAAAAGTGTGCTAGCTGTGAAGCCAGATACCTATATATGACAAGCTATATCAGAGAAAACTGTACATGGAACATTGAAGACCTGGCTTAATTACCTTTAGTTTGAGGCTTCCACGTGCTCTAACCGGCTCACCCTATATAATGACATTAATGGCCACTAATGATAGATAATGGGTTTCGGAAAGAACACTTAACTTGATTTGTAGACAGCGTGTTGATAATGGTACACTTCTGGTTTCCATAACACTACGTCCAAGTAAATTAACAGGAGCCGAATTTGCTCCCGTGTGAGCCTCTGGTCTAGTCTCAATGGCTGTTTAACACTCCATACTATTGACGTTACTGGCCGACATTGTCCAGATATGATAGGAGCTAAATTTGCTCCACACGTCTCGGAGGTGACACAACAATGGCTCCCCTCCTTCCTCCACTGACGCCTGGCCTACTTTGTCCAGATTTCAGAAAGTGATAGAAGGGTCACATTTACTCTTCTTTAATATTGATAATTAAGTTAATTTATATAAGATGTTTTTATGATGGTAAAGTCCAAAGACTAATGTATTTAAGAATAATTCCCAGCAGAATAGCTGGTGAATTATAATAGTATGTGGTGATGATATCCCGTTTTCTTTAGACGGTAATTCCACTACAAGTTACGTTTTCTATGGGTAACTTGTGGGTAATACAGCTATTAACTGTATGATTATTAAATGGTGTCGGATTTTCCGACATAATTCCCCAGGGGCTGCTCACGGGTCGAAGTCCTAATTAGAACAGACGAACACCAATACTCCTCCTTCGAATTATTAGATTAATTTGATGTTAGTAGTTAGTAATCACACATTTTTGCGTCTGTTCGTACAGGACGGATGTCCCGTACTAGAGTTGCAGGGGTTAGAAGTCTAATGCGATTTCATTTCCCTGTCAACTCTTGAAAGGCTAATATTCAAGCCTTATTACATATTATTTTACCCAGAAGACTGGATGTGATCAAGTACTACAGTCAAGTATGATTCAGGGACTGCAGTGAGATCAGTGACATTAGATATAACTTGAAGTTTCTTCAGGTAACTGGTCACTGATATATAAACACTGAGGCCCATGGAATACATCTTGATTAAATAATAAATGTATCAAATCAGTCATCAGATTTATTGGGGTTTAATTTAGTTAATTGATTCAGAAGATTGAATAGCTCATCATTAAAGTAAAGTATGGTTCTGAGACTGCAGTGGGTTCAGTGACATTGGTCGCAGTGACTTGTAGCTATTTTAGGCTACTGTTCACTGATTTGCCACTGAGGCCTCATGAACTCATCTTCAGCTTTAAATGATGATACTAACATCAACCTCTGTTGGTATAGTCAGCTGTAATCTCCTTAGTATAATGCTACTGGAGAAATATAATCAGCTGACAAATTTAGATTTCTACTGGTATTGTTTATCTGCAGGCATAGGTCTCCTCAGGCTTGATACTGGGCCTGAGAGTAATTTACCTCCTGCAGAGTTTAACATGGTTATACCCTGATATTTAGTAGGGCTACCAATGAATTGATGGTAGTAGTCTGTCCCCACAAGGACAGCCATTTGGCATTTGATTTGCTCAAATTTACCTGCAGCTGCTTGATAATAGCTTTCCAGGTCAGCATAATCAACTTGAGATTGTTGTGACAAATCTTCACATTTCTTGATCTGTCTTGTTAAGTGGCCTTTAAGACCTGCAAGGGTTCTTTTCATTCTCCCTGCATTATCCATACTGGCTCGTTGGTGAAGCCTTGTGGGGCTTGTACTTGGGCTGCTCATAATACTGAACAAACACTAATGGTAGCCTAGGGTAAATTCTGCACTCACTAGGCAATAATCCTACCTCTACTAGAGGTTAGCACTTAAAATTAATACACATTATATATATACAATCATCCACACTAATGATTTGAGTGATAAACCAGTGTCACTGGAAGTACCTTTAGGTTAGCTCTTCTATATCACCCCAGGATGGTAGAGACACTAATTAATCACTCAAAGGTGTAATGATCATAAGTAAATTATTATATATACAACTCAACTCGAGTTGATAAAAATTACACCCAAAATAGGGTCTGGACCATTCATTAATGGTGTTAGGTTGATCAATATAGTACAACTGACTATGGTAATAATGGGACTAGGATGAGCAATAATAGTTCAACTAGTCAATGGTAATTTACTACCCTGTTGTGGGTTGGCAATTAGTAAATATTATACTGTGATCACTAGTGCAATATATATTAAATAATTCTCTATTTTGGAGAAATAATATACACAATTATTGATAATAGCCTCTTAATTAGCCTCTATGAAACTTCTAATACTATCTAGAAGTATTAAATATTATCAGTGACCTCGCGAAATAAAGTCCACAAAATTCGTAGATAATCTCTCGCGAAATGTAACACCACGAAATCTGTGAACAATCTCGCGAAGACACAGTCACTAATTTGGCTGGCTTCAATATTAGCGCTGTCATTTCACGAAATAACACGCCACCAAATATCTGTGGGTGTGCATGAAACCGCTGACGAAGCTGAACTCAGTTGAGGGGGGCTCGTGAACTCCCACGAGGCGCTGTCTTTGACTGGCTGGCCTTTGTTTAAATAACACTGCACTAGTATATTTAATGAATCCACTGGTTAACTGGTTCATCCGGTACTAAGATGACCAAATGTGGGTTCAAAGGATCAAATAATCCGTCATCCGGTTCGAAGATGACCAAATAATGTGGGAACCGACCTGTGAGATTTATATTTATTTAATTTATATGAATATATATAGAATTTATATTTACGTTAATTTATATACTTCGATAGCAATTTGTATAATGATAAGTGGACTGTATTTCTGCAATAATCTCATAATCTCACAAATCGATCCTCTACACATTAGGGGGGTTTATATTTATATGTATGCAGCCAATCAAACTGCAGAATTAACTACATACATTGAAAAGGTTCCTTATCTTATAGTACAGCAGGTTAGTCCACCAGGTATAACTAGGGTGTAGACACCAAATTATCCTCTTTGAGGTAGCTTCCATCACCCAGTAACTGGTGCACAAAATCTTGCATCCTCGTCTTGACCTGTCAAAAGTGCGCTAGCTGTGAAGCCAGATACCTATATATGACAAGCTATATCAGAGAAAACTGTACATGGAACATTGAAGACCTGGCTTAATTACCTTTAGTTTGAGGCTTCCACGTGCTCTAACTGGCTCACCCTATATAATGACATTAATGGCCACTAATGATAGATAATGGGTTTCGGAAAGAACACTTAACTTGATTTGTAGACAGCGTGTTGATAATGGTACACTTCTGGTTTCCATAACACTACGTCCAAGTAAATTAACAGGAGCCGAATTTTCTCCCGTGTGAGCCTCTGGTCTAGTCTCAATGGCTGTTTAACACTCCATACTATTGACGTTACTGGCCGACATTGTCCAGATATGATAGGAGCTAAATTTGCTCCACACGTCTCGGAGGTGACACAACAATGGCTCCCCTCCTTCCTCCACTGACGCCTGGCCTACTTTGTCCAGATTTCAGAAAGTGATAGAAGGGTCACATTTACTCTTCTTTAATATTGATAATTAAGTTAATTTATATAAGATGTTTTTATGATGGTAAAGTCCAAAGACTAATGTATTTAAGAATAATTCCCAGCAGAATAGCTGGTGAATTATAATAGTATGTGGTGATGATATCCCGTTTTCTTTAGACGGTAATTCCACTACAAGTTACGTTTTCTATGGGTAACTTGTGGGTAATACAGCTATTATCTGTATGATTATTAAATGGTGTCTGATTTTCCGACAAAGTGATAACCGTGTGAATTGATAACTATGTATAGTGATAACCGTGTGTAGTGATAGCTGCGTGTAGTGATAGCTGCATGTAGTGATAACCAAGTGTAGTAAGAACCGTGTGTAGTGATAACCGTGTGAAGTGATACCCGTGTTTAGTAATAACCGAGTGTAGTGATAACCGTGTGTAGTGATAACCGTGTGTTGAGATAGCTGGTTGTAGTGATAACCGTGTATAGTGATAACCGTGTGTAGTGATAGCTGTGTCTAGTGATAACCGTGTGTTGTGATAACCGAGTGTTGAGATAACCGTGTGTAGTGATAACCGTGTAGTGATAACTGTGTTGACTGACAACCGTTTGAAGTGATACCCGTGTATTTACCTAATTGTACTTACCTAATTGTGCTTGCGGAGGGTTGAGCTCTGGCTCTTCGGTCCCGCCTCTCAACCGACAATCAACAGATGTACAGGTTCCTGAGCCTATTGGACTCTATCATGTGTAGTCATAATCGTGTGCAGTGATAACCGTGTGAAGTGATAACCAAGTCTCTTCACCACCACTCCTAACCTTCACCACCTTCCCTACCCTTCACCAATAACCCTAACCTTCACCTTCCCTACCCTTCACCACCCTCCCAACCCTTCACCATCTTCCCTACCCTTCACCACCTTCCCTACCCTTTCCCACCTTCCTTACCCTTCACCACCTTCCCTACCCACCACCACCTTCTTTACCCTTCACCAACTTCCCTACCTTCACCACCATCCCTACCCTTCACCATCACCCCTAATCTTCACCACCTTCCCTACCCACCACCACCTTCTTTACCCTTCACCAACTTCCCTACCTTCACCACCTTCCCTACCCTTCACCATCACCCCTAATCTTCACCACCTTCCCTACCCTTCACCATCACCATCTTCCCTAACCTTCACCACAACCCTTACCCTTCAACACCTTCCCTACCCTTGACCACCTTCCCTACCCTTTACCACCTTCCCTACCCTTCAGCATCTTCCCAACCCTTCACCACCTTCCGTACCCTTCACCACATTCCCTACCCTTCAACACCACCCCTAACCTTCACCACCTTCCCTACCTTTCACCATCACCCCTAACCTTCATCACCTTCCCTACCCTTCACCACCATCGCTAACCTTCACCATCTTCCCTACCCTTCACCAACACCCCTAATCTTCACCACCTTCCCTACCCTTCACCATCACCCCTAACCTTCACCACCTTCTCTACCCTTCACCACCACCCCTAACCTTCACCACCTTCTCTACCCTTCACCACCACCCCTAACCTTCACCACCTTCCCTACCCTTCACCACCATCGCTAACCTTCACCATCTTCCCTACCCTTCACCATCACCCCTAATCTTCACCATCTTCTCTACCCTTCACCACCACCCCGAACCTTCACCCTCTTCCGTACCTTTCACTACCTTCATTACCCTTCACCATCTTCCCTACCCTTCACCACCTTTTCTACCCTTCACCACCTTCTCTAGTCTTCACCACCTTCCGTACCCTTCACCACCACCCCTACCCTTCACCACCTTTTCTACCCTTCACCACCTTCATACCCTTTACCACCTTCCCTACCCTTCACCACCTTCCCTACCCTTCACCACCTTCCTTACCCTTCACCACCACCCCTAACCTTCATCCTCTTCCGTACCTTTCACCACCACACGTACCCTTCACCACCTCCCCTAACATTCACTGCCTTCCCTACCCTTCACCACCACACATACCCTTCACCACCTTTTCTACCTTTCACCACCTTCATACCCTTCACCACCTTCCCTTCCCTTCACCACCTTTCCTAACATTCACCACCTTCCCTACCCTTCACCACCACCCCTAACCTTCACCACCTTCCCTACCCCTCACCACCACCCCTAACCTTCACCGCCTTCCCTACCCTTCACCACCATTCTTACCCTTCACCATCACCTCTACCCTTCACCAGTATCCCTAACCTTCACCACCTTCCCTACCCTTCATCACCACCCCTAACCTTCACCACTACCCCTAACCTTCACCATCACCTCTGCCCTTCACTACTACCCCTAATCTTCACCACCTTCCCTACCCTTCACCACTACCCCTAACCTTCAACACCTTCCCTACCCTTCACCACCACCCCTAACCTTCAACACCTTCCCTTCCCTTCACCATCACCTTTACCCTTCACTACTACCCCTAACCTTCACAACCTTCCCTATCCTTCACCACTACCCCTAACCTTTATGGTCACCTCTATCCTTCACCACTACCCCTAATCGTAACCACCTTCCCTACCCTTCAAAACTACCCTTAACATTCCCTACCCTTCACCACCACCCCTAACCTTCACCACCTTCCCTACCCTTCACCACCACCCTCAACCTACACCACCGTCCCTACCCTTCACCACCACCCTTAACCTACACCACCACCCCTAACCTTCACCACCTTCCCTACCCTTCATCACCACCCTTAACCTACACCAGCGTCCCTACCCTTCACCATCAACCTTAACCTACACCACCATTCCTTCCCTTCACCATCAACCTTAACCTTCACCACCTTCCCTACCTTTTACCAACTCAACTCTTCACCACTTTCCTTGAGCCCTTTAATTGTGCCACTTGCACCCTTTGTTCCCAGTTGCTGAGTCTGAAACAACAACAACAACAACAACAACAAATACAACAACAACAACTACACTACCTATAGCCACCTCAACTCCTCTTTACCTATTAAGTTCATCCCATTAACAATGTCCAAATAAAACTTTCCCCCTAACTAATTATTTATTATCTAAGATATTAAAATTATTGGGAGGGCCAGCGTAACTTTAGCGGCGGTACAGGTTCCCTGGACTTTGCCCTTGGAGGCCCCTGGACTTGGACCCCGGGACCTGGCCCCTGGACCTTACCCCTGGATGAACCTGGATCTGGCCCCTGTAGGCCTCGGGACCTGCACGCGGGAGGCCCCTGGAGGGCCCTGGACCTGGCCCCTGGAGGCCCCGGGACCTGGCCCTTGGAGGCCACGGGACCTGGCTCCTGGAGGCCTCGGGACCTGGCCCCTGGTCGTGGCCCCTGAAGGCCCCTGGACCTGTCCCCTGGAGGCCCTGGGACCTGGCCCCTGGAGGCCGTTGGACCTGCCCCCTGGAGGCCCCTAGACCTGGCCTCTGGAGGCCCCTGAAAGCCCTGGAACCTGGCCCAAGGAGGCCCCTGGACCTGGCCCCAGGAGTAGGAGCTATCACTACACCGTGTGATAGCGCCATGTAGTGATGAAGTGATAACAGTGTGCAGAGATAACTGTGTAGTGATAACAGTGTGTAGTGATAACAGTGTGTATTGATAACCGTGTGAAGTGATAAAAGTGTGTAGTGATAACAGTGTGTAGTGATAACCGTATGTAATGATAACCATGTGTAGTCATAACCGTATGAAGTGATAACAGTGTGCAGTGATAACAGTGTGTAGTGATAACAGTGTGTAGTGATCAAAGTGTATAGTGATAACCGTGTGAATTGATAACAGTATGTAGTGATAAGAGTGCGTAGTGATAACCGTGTATAGTGATAACCGTGTGTAGTGACAACAGTGTGTAGTGATAACAATGTTTAGGTATAACAGTGTGTAATGATAACCGTATGAAGTGATACCAGTCTTAAGTGATAAATGTGTGTTGTGAAAACCGTGTGTAGTGATAACCGTGTGTAGTGATAACCGTGTAAAGTGATAACCGTGTGAAGTGATAACAGTGTGTTGTGATAACAGTGTGTAGTGATAAAAGTGTGTTATGATAACCGTGTGAAGTGATAACAGTGTGTAGTGATAACAGCGTGTAGTGATAATCGTGTGTAGTCATAACTGTATGAAGTGATAAGAGTGCGTAGTGATAACAGTGTGTAGTGATAACAGTGTGTAGTGATAACAGTGTGTAGTGATAACAGTGTGTAGTGATTACAGTGTGTAGTGATAACCGTGTGTAGTGTTAACCGTGTGTAGTGATAACTGTGTGTTGTAATAGCCGTGAATAGTGATAACAGTGTGTAGTGATAATCGTATGTAGTGATAACAGTGTATAGTGATAACAGTGTGTAGTGATAACAGTGTGTAGTGATAACCGAGTGTAGTGATATCAGTATGTAGTGATAACAGTGGGTAGTGATAACCGTGTGTAGTTATAACCGTGTGTAGTAATATCCGTGTGAAGTGATAACAGTGTGTAGTAATAACAGTGTGTACTGATAGTGTAGTGGTAACCGTGTGTTGTGATAACCGTGTGTAGTGGTAATCGTGTGAAGTGATAACCGTTTGTAGTGATAACAGTGTTTAGTGATATCCGTGTGTAGTGATACCAGTGTGTAGTGATAATAGTGTGTAGTGATAACTGTGTGAAGTGATAACCGTGTGTAGTGATAACCACGAGTAGAGATAACCGTGTGAAGTGATAACCGTGTGTTGACATAACTGTGTTTAGTTTTAAATTTAAATTTTGCCCCAAGTGTGTAGTGATAACCGCGTGTAGTGACAACCGTGAGTAGTGATAACTGTGTGTAGTGATAACCATCTGTAGTGATAAATGTGTGTAGTTATAGCCGTGTGTAGTGATAACCGTGTGAAGTGATAACCGTGAGTAGTGATAACCGTGTGTAGTGATAACTGTGTAAATTGATAACCGTGTGTACTGATCACCGTATGTAGTGATAACAGTGTATAATGATAATTGTGTGTAGTGATAACCGTGTGCAGTGATAGCCGTCTGTAGTGATAACCATGTGTAGTGATAGCTGTGTGTAGTGATTACCGTGTGTAATGATAACCGTGAGTAGTGATAACCGTGTGTAGTGATAACAGTGTGTAGTGATAACCGTGTGTAGTGATAACATTGTGTTGTGATAACACTGTGTAGTGATAAACGTGTGTAGTGATAACCATGTGTAGTGATAAACGTATGAAGTGATAACCGTGTGAAGTGATAACCGTGTGTATTGATAATCGTGTGTAGTGATAACCCGGTGTGGTGATAACCGTGTGTAGTGAAATACGTGTGAAGTGATAACCGTATTTAGTGATAACAGTGTGAAGCGATAATTGTGTGTAGTGATAACCCTCTCAAATGATAAACGTGTGTAATGATAACCGTATGTAGTGATAGCCGTGTGTGGTGATGTTACGGCCCTCTCGGGAAGCAACGGGGTTCTTACTCTGATGTTGTTAGAGGAAGTTGTATCCGGCCCCAAGCCAGTAGTGGCTTTCAAGGGATGAGATCCGTGACGCAAGTAACTTAAAGGGGAAGTGAAATAAAGTCAAGAACTTAATATAATATATTGACCACCACCAATAAATAATGTATAAAAAGATTACACGGGGGGAGGGGTATTAACACTGTACACAAACGTCTTCTCCTGAAGACTCTGGATCCAAGCTCTCGGTGCTTTCGTGGCCTCACAACGAATCCTTTGAGAAGCTGAGCCTACCCTGGCCACAGGTCAGCCAAAACACAGGTCCACTGGGGGCACCGCCGTGGAGGCCGTCAACCACAAGTCCAGCAGGTCTGCTGGCAGGTTCCGGATCAGCAACGCTGGTCAGGCCACTCCACGAACGATATTAGGGTAACGCCCTAGACAGGAGCCTCGTGTGATACCACAAATCACTCTCCTGGCCTCAATACCCCAGTGGATAATCGTCTCCAGCAGTCGGTCCCGGGTAATCCTTCTACTGCCACTCCACTGGCAGGGTAACACCACAGTGTTCTTCCGGGGGACGACTTCACAGCTGCTGCAGCAAAGCACTAGGTATGGAGACAGCTGCCTTGGGTAGACTGACTCAACTTCCATCACAGCAGTCCCAGGTCGACTCTGTAAGCAGACACGTCATCAATAACAGGTACTCACTAAAGCACCTCACTTACGGGCTCAGACACAAACGCCCACCTATCCACTCCATTGATGGCGCTGTCGTCTGAGCACCACCTCACCAGAGGTCAGCAACGGCTGTGTTGAGCGCTGAACAGGACTGGAAACTGGCCCTCGTAGCCAGTACACGTCGTCCTCACCAGGTGTCGTCGTCCATTTGGTGGGGGTTTCGGGAGCTGACCCACAGATGGCGCGGTCGTCACTGCTCCGTGCTCGGACGCTGGATCCGGGTTCGAAACAGGTAATAACCGTGTTTAGTGATAACCGTGTGTTATGATATCAATGTGTGGTGATAACCGTGAGTAGTGATAACCGTGAACAGTGAAAACCATGTAAAGTGATTGCCGTGTGAAGTGATAACCGTGTGTGGTTAAAACCATGTGTAGTTATAACCGTGTGTAGTGATAATCGTGTGAAGTGAGAATCATGTGAAGTGATAACCGAATGAAGTGATCACTGTGTGAAGTGATGACAGTGTGCAGTGACAGACGTGTGCAGTGATAACAGTGTGTAGTGATAACCGTGTGTAGTGATAACCATGTTAAGTGATAATTGTATGTAGTGATAACCGTGTGAAGTGATAACCGAATTAAGAGATAACCGTTTGTAGTGATAACCGTGTGTAGTGATAACAGTGTGAAGTGATAACAATGAGTAGTGACAGCCGTGTGAAGTTATTTCCGTGGAAGTGATCGTGTGTGTAGTAATAACCATGTGAAGTGATAACAGTGTGAAGTGATAACTGTGTGAAGTGATAACCGTGGGAATTGATTATCGTGTGAAGTGATAACCGTGTGAAATGATAACTGTGTGAAGTGATAACAGAGAGATGTGATAACACTATGTAGTTATAATCGTGTGTAGCGATAGCCGTATGTAGTGATAGCTTTGAGTGGTGATAACCGTGTTTAGTGATAACCGTGAGTAGTGATAACGGTGTGTGGTGATAACCGTGTGTAGTGATAAACGTGTGTAGTGATAACCGTGTTTAGTGATTAACGTGAGTAGTGATAACCGTGTGTAGTGATAACCGTGTGAAGTGATAACCGTTTGTTGTGATAACCGTGAGTAGTGATAAACGTTTGTAGTGATAACCGTGTGTAGTGATAACCGTTTGTTGTGATAACCGAGTGTAGTGATAAACGTGTGTAGTGATAACCGTGTTTAGTGATTACCGTGAGTAGTGATAACCGTGTGTAGTGATAACCGTGTGAAGTGATAACCGTTTGTTGTGATAACAGTGAGTAGTGATAACCGTGTGTAGTGATAACTGAGTAAAGAGATAACTGTGTGTAGTGATAAGCGAGTGAAGTGATAACCGTGTGTAATGATAATAATGTTAAGTGATAACCGTGTGTTGTGATAGATGGTTATAATGATAACAGTTTGAAGTGATAACAGTGTGTCGTGATAACAATGTGTAGTGATAACAGTGTGTAATGATAACTGTGTAGTGATAACCGTATGTAGTGATAACAGTGTGTGGTTATAACCGTGTGAACAGTGTGTACTGCTAACTGTGTGAAGTGAGAACAGTGTGTAGTGATGGCAGTGTGTAGTGATAACCGTGTGTTGATAACAATGTGTAGTGATAACCGTGTGAAGTGATAACCGTGTGTAGTGATAACCCTGTGTAGTGATAACCGTGTGTAGTGATAACAGTGTGTAGTGATAACCGTATGTAGATAACAGTGTGTAGTGATAACCGTGTGAAGTGATAACCGTGTGTAGTCATAACCGTGGGTAGTGATAACCGTGTGTAGTGATAGCAGTGTGTAGTGATAACCGTGTGAAGTGATAATAGTTTTTAGTGATAACCGTATGTATATAACAGCGTGTAAAGATAACCCTGTGAAGTAATAACCGTTTGAAGTGATTACCGAGTGATGTGATAACTGTGTGAAATGATGACAGTGTGCAGTGATAACAGTGTGTAGTGATAACTGTGTGTAGTGATAATTGTGTTAAATGATGATCGTGTGTAGTGATAACCGTGTGAAGTGATAACGTTGTTAAGTAGTAACTCGGTGAAGTGATAACATTGAGTAGTGATAACGATATATAGTGATAACCGTGTGTAGTGATAACCGTGTGTAGTGATAACAATGTGTACTGATAACCGAGTGAAGTGATAACCGTGTGTAGTGATAACCGTGTGAAGCGGTAACCGTGTGTAGTGATAACAAAGTGAAGTGATAACCATGTGTAATGATAGCCGTGTTAAGTTATACCTATGTATAGTGATAACCGTGTTTAGTGATAACCGAGTGTATTGATAGCCGTGTGTAGTGATAACCAAGTGTAGTGATAACCGTGTGTAATGATAACCGTGTGAAGTTATACCTATGTATAGTGATAACCGTGTGTAGTGATAACCGAGTGTAGTGATCACCTTGTGTAGTGATAACGGTGTGTAGTGATAGGCGGGTGTAGTCATAACCGTGTATAGTGATAACCGTGTGTAGTGATAGCCGTGTGGAGTGATAACTGTGTTTAGTGACAGTCGTGTGTAGTGATATCCGTGTGTAGTTATAAGCGAGTGTAGTGATAACCGTGTGTAATGATAACCGTGTGAAGTGATAACCGTGTGTTGTGAAAAGCGCGTGTAGTTATAACTGTGTGAAGTGATAACCGTGTGAAGTGATAACCGTGTGAAGTGATAACTGTGTGTAGTGATAACAGTGTGAAGGTATAACTGTGTGAAGTGATAACAGTGTGTAGTGATAACCGTGTTTAGTGATAACAGTGTGAAGTGGAAACAATATATGGTGATAAACGTGTGTAGTGATAACTGTGTGAAGTGATACCTGTGTGAAGTGATAACCGAGTGCAGTGATAAAAGTGTGTAGTGATAACCATGTGTAGTGATAATTATATGTAGGTAACCATGTGTAGTGATAACCGTGTGATATGATAACCTTGTGTAATGTTAACCGTGTGTAGTGATAACCGTGTGTAGTGATAACCGTGTGCAGTGATAACAGTGTTTAGTAAAAACAGTACGAAGTGATTACCGTGTGAAGTGATAGTGTGTGTAGTAATAACCGTGTTCAGTGATAACATCGTGAAGTGATAGCGGTGTGTAGGGATAATCGTGTGTAGTGATGACCGTGTGTAGGGATAACTGTGTGTAGTGATAACTGTGAGTAGTGATAACCGTGTGTAGTTATAAGTAGTAGGATTTATGACGGACCGTGACCGTTTTGCTTTTTTCAAGGGTCACGGTCCGTCATACCTGTTTTTCGTTACAGTATTAAGGGGACACGATCCGTCATACCTGTTTTTCGTTACAGTATTAAGGGGACACGATCCGTCATACCTGTTTTTCGTTGCAGTTTTGAGGGGGCACGATCCGTCATACCTGTTTTTCGTTGCTTTTTTCGAGGGTCACGATCCGTCATACCTGTTTTTCGTAACAGTATTAAGGGGACACGATCCGTCATACCTATTTTTTCGTTTCAGTTTCGAGGGTCACGATCCGTCATACCTGTTTTCCGTAACAGTATTAAGGGGACACGATCCGTCATACCTATTTTTCGTTTCAGTTTCGAGGGTCACGATCCGTCATACCTGTTTTTCGTAACAGTATTAAGGGGACCCTTAATTTTATTATTAATTATTAAGGGGACCCCCGTTTACCTCGATATTATAGTACAGGGTTAAATTGGGGAATGTTGGGTTTATATGTGAAAATATATTCCTACCTTAAATATATAGCATAATTTCGAGGTAAACGGGGGTCTAAACCCTCTAGTTATAGGTTAGGATAAGGAAAATAAGGTAAATGGTAATTAAATAGTTTTGGTGAGTTATATCCCTTTCTAACTAAGGTTAGGTTAAGGATGGTTAAGTTGAACTGATGTATAGAAAATTCCCATTATTATCATATTTTCCATTAACCTCCCTCCCCCAGGTAATAGAGGTTAGGTTGAGGATGGATGAATTATGTGAAAAAAATATGCTACGAGTATGATGCAATGTTGAACCAAGATTCGTGTATCAGAGGTTAGGTCCAGGGAGGTTGGGTTGATGCATAAACAACACCTTCTTCCCATAAATACAATAAATTTGAAGTTAGATAAAGGGAGGTTAGGCCCAGGACGGCTGGGTTGATGCACAAATAACACGGTCCTCCCATATTTATGATAAATTTGAAGTTAGATAAATGGAGCTTAGGTCAAGGACGGTTGGTTTGTTGCACAAACAACACGTCCTTCCATATTTATGATAAGTTTAAAGTTAGATGAAGGGAGGTTAGGTCCAGGACGGTTGGGTTGATGTGTAAAAACAAAACACATACCCAACACTATATCTACAATATTGAACACAGTTCCAAGTTTTAAAGGAGAGGGGCTGTTAGGTCCATATCCAAAACATCACTTTTCTATGAATATGGTTACAATGTTCAACAAAGAATCTAGCAGGTTAGGCACAGTGCGGATAGGTTCATATCCAAAACTTCAGTTTTTGAAGAAAAATAGATAAAATATTCAACAAAGCTCCAAGACTCTTGCAGGTTAGGCACGGGCATTTAGGTTCATATCCAAAAAACATCACTTCTCTGAATATATGTAGTATCAGAGGCTAGGTCCAGGTTTAGATGGAATGGATGAAAATGTGGGTAAAATGGGTTTTGGCTGTGCTATGATACACAACATTTAGGCGTATTTGGTGGGAATTGTCTCCAATTTGATGGCGATAGCTTAGATTTCCCCAACTTTAATCAAATCTGCTAGGTCAGGGATAGGTAAGGCTATGTAGGGTAGGTTGGAATGTGTTAAAACTCGGGTAAATGGTCTTTGGCTGAGCTATGTAACAAATCATTTTGGGTAGAAATTGTCTTAAATTATGTTGAATTTAGGTGAGTAAGCATAAATTTCACGAACTCTAATCAAATCTAGCTTGGGATATGCTAGGTCAGGTTAGGTGAGGCTGTGTGAGGTAAGATGGAATAGGTGAAAACTTGGGTGAAATGAACTTTGACCATGCTAAGATACAAAACATTTGGGTATATTCGGTGGAAATTGGCATAAATTAAGGTACAATTTAGGTGGGAAAGGCATAAATTTTGCAAACTATAATCAAATCTGACTTTGGATATGCCAGGAGAGGATGGGTAGGGTTGTCTAGGGCAGGTTGGAATAGGTGAAAACTCAGCTAAAATGAGCTTTGGCCGTGCTATGTTCCAAAACATTTTTGGGTATATTTGGTGGAAATTGTCTTAAATTAGGTCAAATTTATATGGGATAACTTAAATTTCGCCGACTTTAACCAAATCTAGGTTTGGATATGCTAGGATAGGTTAGGTAAGGTTGCGTAGGGTAGGATGGAATAGGAGAAAATGTAGGTAAAAATGGGCTTTGGCAGTGCTGTGATACAGAACATTTGGATATATTTGGTGGGAATTGCCTTAAATTAGATAGAATTTAGGTGGGATAGCTTAAATTTCGCAGACTTTAACCAAATCTAGGTTTGGATATGCTAGGATAGGTTAGGTACGGTTGCGTAGGGTAGGATGGAATAGGAGAAAATGTAGGTAAAAATGGGCTTTGGCAGTGCTGTGATACAGAACATTTGGATATATTTGGTGGGAATTGGCTTAAATTAGATAGAATTTAGGTGGGATAGCTTAAATTTCGCAGACTTTAACCAAATCTAGGTTTGGATATGGTAGGATAGGTTAGGTAAGGTTGCATAGGGTAGGATGGAATAGGAGAAAATGTAGGTAAAAATGGGCTTTGGCAGTGCTGTGATATGAAACATTTGGGTATATTTGGTCAAATTTAGGTGGCATAGCATAAATTTCGCAGACTTTAACCAAATCCAGGTTTGGATATGCTAGGTCAGGTTAGGTGAGGTTGTGTAGGGTAGTATGGAATAGGAGAAAATGGGCTTTGGCAGTGCTATGCTACGCAACATTTGGGTATATTTGGTGGAAATTGCCTAAAATTTGGTGAAATTTAGGTGGCATAGCATAAATTTCGCAAACTTTAACAAATCCAGGGTTGGATATGCTAGGTCAGATTAGGTGAGGTCGTGTAGGGAAGGACATATATAATATCTTAGGGTAATGAACTAGTATGTTTAAGAAATAGTGTAAATTTTCCTATTTGGGGTTCGTGCTATATGGCAGACTGATATAATGTATGGACAGAGGCGACATAGGCTTGTATGTGAGGATATGGGATGCTCATATTTAGTTAGTTTAGCTAGATTGAATTTAGTCAAATTTGCGTAGTATAAGTATATTTTTGATAGATTTAGATGAATTTAAGTTTTAACAAGATGCATTTTGATAAGATATAGCAAATATGTCTAAAATTATCATAGAAAATACTGACTCCACCTAACCCCACCTGCCCTAACATAACTAAGGCTAGAACAAATATGTCTGTTAGATGGTTTGAATAAATACTTAAATATGGTGGTCTGATTGGAGAGAATGTAACAAGGAAGGTATTAATAAGACATAAAAATAGTGGACATATGTTAGATGAATAGTTTAGCACTAATAATGTTGATATCTTAATGGAAAAAGAATGTGTTATATATTGAGCTTATCGGAAGTTATATGAACCATTTTTATATGTGAAATTCTGACTTTTGGGGAGTTGGTTAAACTCAGCACATTATAATTAATGTCCTAAATATACCCAGAAAAATATCATGCAAATTGTGTATTGTTTGACCCAGTTGGTTGTGTTTGTACATATATAGCACAATTAATATACTTGTGTATTAATTGTGCAGATTATGTATTTTGCATAAGTTGTATGATTATTGAAATTATGTATTGATTATATTTCTATAAATTGTGTATTGTTTTGTGAAAGTTGTATGTATTAATTGTATATGTTTTTGTATGTGCATTTGCGGAAATTGCATAGTTGTGTATTTAATGAATATGTGCTAGTTATGTATTGTTCATATTTTGGTAAGTTGTGTATTGATTATATTTTTGAGCTAGTTGTGTAAATGTCGCAATTGTATTTGTGTAAATCGTGTATTTATGCTAGTTGTGTATTTTCATATTTGGGGTAGTTATGTATTGTACGTATTTGTGCTAGATATGCATTTGTGCAAGTTGTGTGCAATAATTATGAAAGATGTGTAATATTGCATAAGTTGTGTATTAATTGCGCATGTTGTGTAATTGCATATGGACGAATTGTTTATTTATACTTTTGCGTATTGATTGTCATTGTGCAAGCTGAGTAATTATATAGCAAGTTTTCTTGTATTAATTGTGCAAAGATGTAAAATAATTACACAAACTGTGTAATAAATGTCCATGTTTTATAATAATTTTTGTGATAATAGTGCATTTATGCAAGTTGTGTTTTTAATTTGTTGAAGTGGAACTGGTGCAACTGTATTTGTGTGTGAAAATTGTGTATTTTGTGTAAGCTCTGTAATTTGATAAAATAGATCTTCATGGTGTAAGTGTATTTTGGTTTATGAGACAATGTGTGGGTAATTTGTGAAAATTACGTTTGTGAAATTGTGTAATTTTAGTTAAAGCGCATTTTTGATTGTCTAAATGCATAAGCATTTTGATATATTTGTGCAAAATACCGTACTTTGTGTAAATGTCATACTCTGAGTGTACATGCAATATTGTGTAAATGGTATATTTTTGTTTGCAACTGACATATTTTGTATGAAAATCTCATATTTTTTTATGTGATGGTATATTTTGAGCGTAAATAATATATTTTATGCATAAATGGCATATTTGGTGTGTAAATGCTGTATTTTCTGTGTGTATGGCATAAATTACATCTGATTAATGCGGAAATGGTGGCAAAAAACTAGGCTATTCTCTATGAATGCATAGGTTTTGAAGTATGTGTAGGTATGCATGATTGTATTTGCGAGTGTTGGTTTAGAAACAAGTTAGCTGATTTGCGTAGCAAGACTAGGATTTTTTGAGGTGTAGAAATGATTAGCCTATGAATATAGTGGCTAACATCCAGCTGAGTTGCTAGATGGATGAATTGAGGTGCGACATTTGGATATCTATTTGATGGATGTGAGGACAGTTGACTAGCCTATGAACACAGCCACTAATCCGCTGTACTGCCAGATGTGTGGTAACTACTTTTGGATTATAGTAGAATATCTAGCTATAGGGTTTCATAATTGCTGTTGTGTATAAAACTAGAATAAGAGCTATTTATTAAAACTATTATTGTAAACTAATACTTTAAGTGGGATCCCTTGGTTGTTTTAAGCATAGGGTGGACATGAATGAGATTGGGTGGAAATATATAGGAGCTGCCTCGTATGGGCCAATAGGACCTCTGCAGTTACCTTTATTCTTATGTTCAGCTCACCTGCTATGCTGCCAGATGTACGATTCTACAAAAATTGTGGTATGACATTTGGGTTGCTGTTATACTTTTGCACTTATCACCGAATAATGATTACAGTTGTGGATGACTAAAATGTATATTCTTAGTCCTCTGATTAGGTTAGGTGGGGATGGTTAGTCTAGTCATTTTTGAATAATAACATTAAATACATATGCAAGTAGAACGCCAAAGGTCACATTGGTTGTCTGGTGACGTCATACATAGTTGACCAGTCAGGTGCTGTGATACCTTGATACTTATATGATAATGACCATCAATACCTTATCCCTATACCTGAGGTCACTTTTCACGATGTCACTAAACAACAACAATAACTGTTCTGTAGAATGTATTTGTTTGTTATATATAATATGTTAGGTTAGGATGGTTTGATCGGGTTTATGACTAACAGAAAATATAAGCAATGAGCGAAAATACGAGCTATTGTAGCTGAATATCAACTTTGATGAAGCACAGAGTACAGTTGAGGTATTAAGCCAGATTAAGAGTTCACACTTATGTGGGAACCTCCTGGGGCATTTAGCACGCCTCACACAGCAGAAGGCCTTATTTTAAAACATGAGAGGCTTGCTTTTACTGAATGAGTTTTTTTATTTGTTATATGCACAGTAAGGTGTGGGAGGTATGTTTTGAGCGAATGTGAGATGTGTATGTGGTTAAGGACAATATTGGTTTACTACTGAACACGCATTGAAATCACCAATGCCCAGGGCTCTGTTTTTTCATATAAACGACTGATAGCAGTTTTTTCATTTTATTTTTTGCCCTATGCATAATAAACGATCCTTCAAGAAAGATTGTCAAAGCTCAAATTACATTCTCTAGAACGATAACGAAGAAGAAATAAGGGTGACATGATAGAGGTGTTAAAGAATGGACATGATAAAGGGGGATATTAATAACCTATTATACGTATCAACATGAAACAGAATAGGCATGAATTGAATAAGTTTTATATTTAGGAAAAAGACCTGGGTAAATATAGGTAACAGGGGACGAACTTGAAAATACATACATAACTTCTTGCAGTGCTTCTCTAGAACGACGATGATGAAGAAGAAATAGGGGTGACATGATAGACGTGTGACTGAATGGTCATAGTAAAGGGGAATATTAATGACCCATTACACGTATCAACATAAAACAGAACAGGAATGAATTGGATAACTTATATATTTAGGAAAAAGACCTGGGTGAATATAGGTAACAGGGGAAGAACTCATTTCTTATGTAATATGTAATCTTAGCTATAAAATGATCTTAGACAATGGGAAACGGTACGGTAAAACCTTATTGAGAAAAAACGAGCTTATAATGATTAACGCAATTGCACATTAGACTCGACAGAAGGCGGCATTTGAATCCCCCTTTGCTATAAACATTAAAAATGGGAATAAACACACTATAACAGAAAATGGACTTATTCAGGGAAGATGAAGAAAGGGTGACTGGCTAGCTGATGACGTCATTGACCATTAGCAATGCCTGTGCAGGGTCATTGAGCGGCTACCTGGTGACGTCATTGACCATCAGCGATGTCTGTGCAAGGGACACTGTGGTAACGAAAAACATGTATGACTACAAGGGACCTTTTAATACCCTTGAGCATAATTTCATGGACTATAAGGCAATCACCCGCTCGGGTGATGAAAAAACAGGTATGACGGATCGTGTCCCCTCGAAACTGCAACGAAAAACAGGTATGACGGATCGTGTCCCCTTAATACTATAACGAAAAACAGGTATGACGGATCGTGACCCTCGAAACTGAAACGAAAAAATAAGTATGACGGATCGTGTCCCCTTAATACTGTTACGAAAAACAGGTATGACGGATCGTGACCCTCGAAACTGAAACGAAAAAATAGGTATGACGGATCGTGTCCCCTTAATACTGTTACGAAAAACAGGTATGACGGATCGTGACCCTCGAAACTGAAACGAAAAAATAGGTATGACGGATCGTGTCCCCTTAATACTGTTACGAAAAACAGGTATGACGGATCGTGACCCTCGAAACTGAAACGAAAAATAGGTATGACGGATCGTGTCCCCTTAATACTGTTACGGAAAACAGGTATGACGGATCGTGACCCTCGAAACTGAAACGAAAAAATAGGTATGACGGATCGTGTCCCCTTAATACTGTTACGAAAAACAGGTATGACGGATCGTGACCCTCGAAAAAAGCAACGAAAAACAGGTATGACGGATCGTGCCCCCTCGAAACTGCAACGAAAAACAGGTATGACGGATCGTGTCCCCTTAATACTGTAACGAAAAACAGGTATGACGGATCGTGTCCCCTTAATACTGTAACGAAAAACAGGTATGACGGACCGTGACCCTTGAAAAAAGCAAAACGGTCACGGTCCGTCATAAATCCTACTACTGTTATAACCGTATGTAGTGATAACTGTGTGTAGTGAAAACCATGTAAAATGATAACCGTGTGTAGTGATAACCGTGTGACGTGATAACCGTGAGTATTGATAGCTGTGTGAAGTGATTACCGAGTGAAGTGATAACCGTGTAATGTGATAACCGTGTGTAGTGATAACCGTGTGTTGTAATAACCGTGTATAGTAAACACAGTGTGAAGTGATAACATTGAGTAGTGACAGCCGTGTGAAGTCATAACCAGGTGTAGTGATAACCGTGTGTAGTGATAAAAGTGTATAGTGACATCCGTGTGTAGTGATAATCGTGTGTAGTGATTGCCGTGTGTAGTAATAAATATGTGTAGTGATAGCTGTGTGTAGTGATAACCGTGTGTAATGGTAACAGTGTAGTGATGACCGTGTGTAGTGATAACTGTGAGTAGTGATAACCGTGTGTAGTGATAACAGTGTTTAATAACTGTGTGTAGTGGTAACAGTGTGTAGTGATAGCATTGTCTAGTGATAAACGTGTACTCACCTAATTGTACTCACCTAATTGTGCTTGCGGGGGTTGAGCTCTGGCTCTTTGGTCCCGCCTCTCAACCGTCAATCAACTGGTGTACAGATTCCTGAGCCTATTGGGCTCTATCATATCTACATTTGAAACTGTGTATGGAGTCAGCCTCCACCACATCACTTCCTAATGCATTCCATTTACTAACTACTCTGACACTGAAAAAGTTCTTTCTAACGTCTCTGTGGCTCATTTAGTTACTCAGCTACCACCTGTGTCCCCTTGTTCGCGTCCCACCAGTGTTGAATAGTTCATCCTTGTTTACCCGGTCGATTCCCCTGAGGATTTTGTAGGTTGTGATCATGTCCCCCCTTACTCTTCTGTCTTCCAGTGTCGTGAGGTGCATTTCCCGCAGCCTTTCCTCATAACTCATGCCTCTTAGTTCTGGGACTAGTCTAGTAGCATACCTTTGGACTTTTTCCAGCTTCGTCTTGTGCTTGACAAGGTACGGGCTCCATGCTGGGGCCGCATACTCCAGGATTGGTCTTACATATGTGGTGTACAAGATTCTGAATGATTCCTTACACAGGTTCCTGAACGCCGTTCTGATGTTAGCCAGCCTCGCATATGCCGCAGACGTTATTCTCTTTATGTGGGCTTCAGGAGACAGGTTTGGTGTGATATCAACTCCTAGATCTTTCTCTCTGTCTGTTTCATTAAGTACTTCATCTCCTATTCTGTATCCTGTGCCTGGCCTCCTGTTTCCACTGCCTAGTTTCATTACTTTGCATTTACTCGGGTTGAACTTCAACAGCCATTTGTTGGACCATTCACTCAGTCTATCCAGGTCATCTTGTAGCCTCCTACTATCATCCTCTGTTTCAATCCTCCTCATAATTTTTGCATCGTCGGCAAACATTGAGAGGAACGAATCTATACCCTCTGGGAGATCATTTACATATACCAGAAACAGTATAGGTCCAAGGACTGACCCCTGCGGGACTCCACTTGTGACGTCTCGCCAATCTGAGGCCTCACCCCTCACACAGACTCGTTGTCTCCTGTTGCTTAGGTATTCCTCTATCCACCGGAGTACCTTCCCTCTCACTCCAGCCTGCATCTCCAACTTTCGCACTAGCCTCTTGTGTGTGTAGTGATAACCGTGTGTTGTGACAACCGTGTGAAGTGATAACCGTATGCAGTGATAACTGTGTGTAGTGATGCTGTGTGCAGTTATAACCGAGTGAAGTGATAACTGAATGCAGTGATAACCGTGTGTAGTGACAACCGTGTGAAGTGATTACCGTGAGTAGTGATAACTGTGTGTAGTGATAGCCGTGTGTAATTATAGCCGAGTGAAGTGATAACTGAGTATAGTGATAACCGTGTGTAGTGATAACTGTGTGTACTGATAACCGTGTGAAGTGATAACTATAAGTAGTGATAATAGTGTGTAATGTTAACTGTGTGTTTAGTGATAACCGTGTGAAATGATAACCTTGTGTAGTGACAACCGTGTGTAGTGATAACCTTGTTAAGTGATAACTGTGTGAAATGATAACAGTGAATGCAGTCCTCCCATCCTTCTCTTTCTTGCTTAATCTTTATTACCTGGGGGCCTCGTAGCCTGGTGGATAGCGCGCAGGACTCGTAATTCTGTGGCGCGGGTTCGATTCCCGCACGAGGCAGAAACAAATGGGCAAAGTTACTTTCACCTTGAATGCCCCTGTTACCTAGCAGTAAATAGGTACCTGGGAGTTAGTCAGCTGCTCACGGGCTGCTTCCTGGGGGTGGAGGCCTGGTCGAGGACCGGCCCGCGGGGACACTAAAAAGCCCCAAAATCATCTCAAGATAACCTCAAGATAACCTGATCGTAGAATTCTATTAAGCCTGTAAGGCAAGATTTACCCTCCCTGAACCAATGTTGATGGGTTGTCACGAAGTCTCGTCTCTCCAGATATGTTACTAGGTTATTTCTCACAATCTTCTCCATCACCTTGCATGGAATACAAGTTAAGGACACTTGCCTTTATTTCATTGCCTCTTGTCTGTCACCCTTTTTGTATATTGGCACTACATTAGCTGTCTTCCATATTTCTGGTAGGTCTCCCGTTTCCAGTGACCTACTATACACTATAGAGAGTGGCAAACAAAGTGCTCCTGCACACTCTTTTAATACCCATGGTGAGATTCCGTCCGTCCCAACAGCTTTTCTCATGTCCAGCTCCAATAGGTGCTTGTTGACCTCATCACTTGTAATTTCGAACCTTTCCAAGGTCGCCTGGTTTGCTGCCACCTCGCCTAGTGCCGTGACTTCACCTTGTTCTATTGTAAAGACCTCCTGGAACCTTTTGTTGAGTTCCTCACACACCTCTTTGTCATCCTCTGTGTACCTGTCCTCCCCCACCCTAAGTTTCATCACCTGTTCCTTCATTGTTGTCTTCCTCCTGATGTGACTGTGTAGTAGTTTTGGTTCGGTCTTGGCTTTATTAGCTATATCATTTTCATACCTTTTCTCAGCTGCTCTTCTCACACTAACATACTCATTCCTGGTTCTCTGGTATCTCTCTCTACTTTCAGGTGTTCTGTTATAACAGAAGTTCCTCCATGCCCTTTTGTTCAGCTCCTTTGCTTTCATTCATTCCCTAGTAAACTATGGATTCTTCTCTTTTTTTTTTCCTGTCGGGCTGGGACAAACCTGCTTACTGCCTCCTGACACTTTTGGGTGACATAGTCCATCATGTCTTGTACGGACTTGGTTCTGAGTTCTGTGTCCCATTGTATATCCCTTAGGAATATAATCATCTCCTCATAGTTTCCCTTTCTGTACGCCAGCCCTTTGTTTCCCAGTTCTTTTTGGGGGGAGATAATTCCTGGCTCAACCAGGTACTCAGAGCTCAATACACTATGATCACTCATTCCCAGAGGGGCTTCCAACTTAACTTCCCTTATATCCGACTCATTTAGGGTAAATATCAGATCAAGCAAGGCTGGTTCGTCCTCTCCTCTCATTCTCGTCGGTCCGCTGACGTGTTGACTGAGAAAGTTTCTTGTTGTCACGTCCAGCAGCTTAGCTCTCCATGTGTCTGGTCCTCCATGTGGGTCTCTGTTCCCCCAATCTATCTTCCCATGGTTGAAGTCTCTCATGATTAGTAGTCTGGATCCGTTCCTGCTAGCCACAGAAGCTGCTCTCTCTATTATATTGATGGTGGCCATATTGTTTCTATTATATTCCTGTCTGGGTCTTCTGTCGTTCGGTGGGGGGTTATATATGACTACTACTATAATTTTCTGTCCTCCAGTTACTATGGTGCCTGATATGTAGTCACTGAAACCTTCACAGTTCTGATTTACCATCTCTTCAAAACTCCAACCTTTTCTTATCAGCAAAGCTACACCACCTCCTCCTCTCCCTTCTCTCTCTCTTTCCTCACTACATAGTAGTCCTGTGGAAACACTGCATTTGTTATGGTTTTCGTTAGCTTTGTTTCTGTGAGTGCTATTATGTCAGGGTTTTCTTCTAGTGCCCATTCTCCGAGTTCACTTGTTTTATTTGTAATCCCATCTATGTTAGTGTACATTGCCTTGAAGCTCACTTTCTTCTGTTCATTTTCTAGTTTCCTTCTCGGCGAGCATTCTGCTGGTGGGAAAAGCTGTTCCCTGGGTGAGAAGATCTTTGAGGTGGTTTGCTGGGTCTCAGAGGATTTTTGGGTGGGGGGTGGGGGTGCAAATGAAGGGGGGACAGGTAGGGTGTGGGTTTAGGAGATAGGGGGGGACATGGAGGATACAGGGTGAGGGGAAGGAGGAATAGGGAGGGTATGGGATGAAGGGGGAGGGGGGACAGGGGGGGAAGGAGGGATAGGGAGGGTATGGGATGAAGGGGGAGGGGGGACAGGGGGGGAGGAAGGTAGGAGGGGGACATGGTGGGAATGGGGGAGGGGTGAGAGGGTCAGAATGGGGTGGAGGGGGAGGGAGGGTTTGGAGAGCATTTGGGTGGGGGCATGTAGGGTGAGGGGAAGGGAGGGTTTCTATGCAGAGGGGAGTGGTGGTGTTGCCCTCCCCTCTGGTGTTGCTGGGAAGCTGATTGTGGGTTCCCCCTCTTACTCTGCGACTGTTGTGTAGGGGGCTGCGATTTCCTGGCTTACTCCTCTCTCCTTGCGCTTCCTCCTTGCCTCTGCTGCCCTGGCTCTCTCCTCCTTCGTCCCGTCCCTCTGCAGGAATACTTTCTTGTATTCCTCCACATACTGCAAACAACTCTTCCTTTCTAAAATAACCTCTTTGGAGCCTCGTTTGTAAACACCACCTTCACCAGTCGGTTTCTGTTCTTGTTGTACCAGCCCAACCTGAAAACCTTCTCAATGATTTTTTCAGCCCCTTCTATCTGTAACCCCTTCAGTAGCCCATGTACTTCCTCTCTATCCTTGCTATTCCATTCCTGCCTATTGGATCCTTGCTGTTCTTTGATGCCTACAACTACCACTGATCTTTTTCTCTCCAGCAGCTGACTGGTGCACCTTGCTGCTTCCTTTGAGGTAGCTGCTTGCATGGCTACCTCCCTCACTGTGTCCATTGCTTCTGAGCTCTCTCTCAGTCTTTCCGCAAATGTTTCAGGTACAGAGGCATTTCCTTCCAGTGCCACATTCCCACCTTCCCCTTGGATGATAATCTGATGCTCGGCCTCTTTATTTTTCTCTGTGAGGGATTTGATCTCCTCCCTTGCTGATGTCAGCTCACTTTGCAGGTTGTTAATTGTAATCCTCATTTCATGCATCTCCCTCCTGAATTCCTCCAGAACTTGGGTTAACATTTCCTTCATTTGGTCATTTTGACTATTCCCTGTGTCCCTGTTGCGTTCTCCTGCCATTTTGTCCCTTTCCCTGATATGTTTTGATAGGGTTAGGCAGGGGGAGGTGCAGGGAGGGGGGCAGAGAGAGAGAGAGAGAGAGAGAAAGAGAAAGAGAGAGAGAGAGAGAGAGAGAGGAGAGCAAGTTAGAGAGAGAGAGAGAGGAGAGCAAGTTAGAGAGAGAGAGAGAGAAAGAGAGAGAGAGAGAGGAGAGCAAGTTAGAGAGAGAGAGAGAGAGAAAGAGAGAGAGAGAGAGGAGAGCAAGTTAGAGAGAGAGAGAGAGAAAGAGAGAGATAGATAGATAGAGAGAGAGAGAGAGAGAGAGAGAGAGAGAGAGAGAGAGAGAGAGAGAGAGAGAGAGAGAGAGAGAGAGAGAGAGAGAGAGAGAGAGAGAGAGAGAGAACAGAACAGAGAGGAGGAGAGAGAGAGGGGGGTGGGGGGGGAGGAGGGAGATTGTATGGGAGGGGGCAGAGATGGTGACTTCAGATCAGGTGGTCAGGTGGTGGGTGAGGGATATGGAGGGGGTCCCACTGTGTGGGAGGGTTTTGGGGGAAGGGGGGGGGGAATATCTGGTATGCTACAGTAGAAGAGAGAAAAGGGGGGGATAATGTATGTGTGTGTACTCACCTATTTGTGTTTGCGGGGGTTGAGCTTTGGCTTTTTGGCCCCACCTCTCAACTGTCAATCAACTGGTGTACAGATTCCTGAGCCTACTGGGCTCTATCATATTTACATTTAAAACTGTGTATGAAGTCAGCCTCTACCACATCACTGCCTAATGCATTCCATCCGTTAACTACTCTGACACTGAAAAAGTTCCTTCTAACGTATCTGTGGCTAGTGTGGGTACTGAGCTTCCACCTGTGTCCCCTTGTTCGCGTCCCACCAGTGTTGAATAGTTCATCCTTGATTACCCGGTCGATTGTGTGTGTGTGTGTGTGTGTTTGTGTGTGTGTGTGTGTGTGTGTGTGTGTGTACTCACCTAGTTGTGTTTGCGGGGGTTGAGCTCTGGCTCTTTGGTCCCGCCTCTCAACCGTCAATCAACAGGTGTACAGATTCATGAGCCTATCGGGCTCTGTCATATCTACACTTGAAACTGTGTATGGAGTCAGCCTCCACCACATCACTTCCTAATGCATTCCATTTGTCAACCACTCTGACACTAAAAAAGTTCTTTCTAATATCTCTGTGGCTCATTTGGGCACTCAGTTTCCACCTGTGTCCCCTTGTGCGTGTTCCCCTTGTGTTAAATAGACTGTCTTTATCTACCCTATCAATCCCCTTCAGAATCTTGAATGTGGTGATCATGTCCCCCCTAACTCTTCTGTCTTCCAGCGAAGTGAGGTTTAATTCCCGGAGTCTCTCCTCGTAGCTCATACCTCTCAGCTCGGGTACTAGTCTGGTGGCAAACCTTTGAACCTTTTCCAGTTTAGTCTTATCCTTGACTAGATATGGACTCCATGCTGGGGCTGCATACTCCAGGATTGGCCTGACATATGTGGTATACAAAGTTCTGAATGATTCTTTACACAAGTTTCTGAATGTCGTTCGTATGTTGGCCAGCCTGGCATATGCCGCTGATGTTATCCGCTTGATATGTGCTGCAGGAGACAGGTCTGGCGTGATATCAACCCCCAAGTCTTTTTCCTTCTCTGACTCCTGAAGAATTTCCTCTCCCAGATGATACCTTGTATCTGGCCTCCTGCTCCCTACACCTATCTTCATTACATTACATTTGGTTGGGTTAAACTCTAACAACCATTTGTTCGACCATTCCTTCAGCTTGTCTAGGTCTTCTTGAAGCCTCAAACAGTCCTCTTCTGTTTTAATCCTTCTCATAATTTTAGCATCGTCCGCAAACATTGAGAGAAATGAATCGATACCCTCCGGGAGATCATTTACATATATCAGAAACAAGATAGGACCGAGTACAGAGCCCTGTGGGACTCCACTGGTGACTTCACGCCAATCGGAAGTCTCACCCCTCACCGTAACTCTCTGCTTCCTATTGCTTAGATACTCCCTTATCCACTGGAGCACCTTACCAGCTACACCTGCCTGTCTCTCCAGCTTATGTACCAGCCTCTTATGCGGTACTGTGTCAAAGGCTTTCCGACAATCCAAGAAAATGCAGTCCGCCCAGCCCTCTCTTTCTTGCTTAATCTGTGTCACCTGATCGTAGAATTCTATCAAGCCTGTAAGGCAAGATTTACCCTCCCTGAATCCATGTTGGCGATTTGTCACGAAGTCCCTTCTCTCCAGATGTGTTACCAGGTTTTTTCTCACGATCTTCTCCATCACCTTGCATGGTATACAAGTCAAGGACACTGGCCTGTAGTTCAGTGCCTCTTGTCTGTCGCCCTTTTTGTATATTGGGACCACATTCGCCGTCTTCCATATTTCTGGTAGATCTCCCGTCTCTAGTGACTTACTATACACTATGGAGAGTGGCAGGCAAAGTGCCTCTGCACACTCTTTCAGTACCCATGGTGAGATCCCATCTGGACCAACAGCCTTTCTAACATCCAGATCCAGCAGGTGTCTCTTGACCTCCTCTCTCGTAATTTCGAACTCCTCCAAGGCCGCCTGGTTTACCTCCCTTTCTCCTAGCACAGTGACCTCACCTTGTTCTATTGTGAAGACCTCCTGGAACCTCTTGTTGAGTTCCTCACACACCTCTCTGTCATTCTCTGTATACCTGTCCTCGCCTGTTCCAAGTTTCAATACCTGTTCTTTCACTGTTGTTTTCCTTCTGATGTGACTGTGGAGTAGCTTTGGTTCGGTCTTGGCTTTGTTTGCTATATCATTTTCAAAATTTTTCTCTGCTTCTCTTCTCACCCTGACGTACTCATTCCTGGTTCTCTGGTATCTCTCTCTGCTTTCTGGTGTTCTGTTATTCCGGAAGTTCCTCCACGCCTTTTTGTTCAGTTTCTTCGCTTCCATACATGCCCTATTATACCATGGATTCTTCTGTTGCTTCTCGGATTTTTCCCTTTGGGCCGGGATGAACCTGTTTACTGCCGCCTGACACTTTTGGGTAACATAGTCCATCATACCCTGTACAGACTTGTCTCTGAGGTCTGTGTCCCAAGGTATTTCACTTAGGAAACTTCTCATCTGTTCATAATTCCCCTTTCGGTATGCCAGCCTTTTGATTCCTAGTTCTTTTTGGGGGGAGATAAGTCCTAGCTCTACCAGGTACTCAAAGTTCAATACACTGTGGTCACTCATTCCCAAGGGCGCTTCCATCTTAACTTCCCTTATATCCCATTCATTTAGGGTAAATATCAAATCAAGCATTGCTGGTTCATCTTCTCCTCTCATTCTTGTTGGTTCTTTGGTGTGCTGGCTTAGAAAGTTTCTTGTTGCCACGTCCAGCAGCTTAGCTCTCCATGTTTCTGGTCCTCCATGTGGGTCTCTGTTCTTCCAATCTATCTGTCTGTGTGTGTGTGTGTGTGTGTGTGTGTGTGTGTGTGTGTGTGTGTGTGTGTGTGTGTGTGTGTGTGTGTGTGTGTGTGTGTGTGTGTGTGTGTGTGTGTGTGTGTGTGTGTGTGTGTGTGTGTGTGTGTACGTGTAGTCAGTGTGTGTGTACGTGAAGTCAGTGGGCGTGGTGGGTGGGGGGAAGTGTGTTGGGAGAGTGAGATGGGGTTAAGAGGTAGGTGAGGTGTTGTCTTCAGACTATGGCTGGGGGATTAGTGGTTTATCTGGGTTCCCAGTGAGCTCACAGTTGCTGTCCCTGTTACCTGACAACCACTTACGATTGTATTAATGAATGGAATGCAATATTGTCTATGATATGATGTTATATAAAGCTTGCACACTGTTGGAGACTTATGAGAGACACATACCAGCCAGCCCCCCGCAAGCACTCTAGGCGTATACACGGCGTGTCGTCGTAATCCTGAGAGGTCTTTAGGTCTCCACTTGCGTCCCGGCTGATGCGACTGATGCTGCCTCAAGAATCACTGCCATCTTCACTAGTTATGTTCTCTAAATTCACTAAGATATTTCACCAAAAAATGTGATCAATGTGTTGCATAACAATGTTACTGTTCGATTTACACTGTCCCAATTCTCACTGCACAGTGCACCCGCTCCCTTGACCCCTATTATTCACTCAGTATGAGCGGACCGCTGACCTAACACATATCCATATGTGTACAGCTTTGGGTCAGCCTTGATATGAAGCATATGTGCTCCATATCAAGGCTGACCCAAAGCTGTGTAATGTGTAGTGATAACCGTGCGCAGTGATAACCGTGTGGAGTGATGACAGTGTGAAGTGATATCCGTGTGAAGTGATAACCATGTGAAGTGAAAACCATGCGTAGTAATAGTCGTGTGTAGTGATAACGTGTGTAGTGATAACAATGTGTACTGATAACAGTGTGTAGTGATAACCGAGAGTAGTGATAACCATGTGAAGTCATAGGTGTGTGAGGTGATAAACGTGTGTAGTGATAACCGTGTGTAGTGAAAAGCGTCAGTAGTGATAGTCGTGTGTAGTGATAACCGTGTGTAGTGATAACAATGTGTACTGATAACAGTGTGTAGTGATAACCATGTGAAGTCATAGGTGTGTGAAGTGATAAACGTGTGTAGTGATAAGCGTGAGTAGTGATAGCCATGTGTAGTGATAAATAAGTGTAGTGATAACCGTGTGTAATGATAACCGTGTTAAGTGATACCCATGTATAGTGATAACCTTGTGTAGTGATAACAGTGTTTAATGATAACAATATATAGTAATAAACGTGTGTAGTGATAACCGTGTATAGTGATAACAGTGTGAAGTGATTACCGTGTGTAGTGATAACAGTGTGAAATTATAACCATGTGAAGTGATAACTGTGTGAAGTGATAACAGTGAGTAGTGATTACCGTGTGTAGTGATAACCGTGTGTAGTAATAACAATTTGAACTGATAACCGTGTGTAGTGAAAAGTGAAAACAATGTGTAGTGATAATCGTGTGTAGTTATAATCGTGTGTAGTCATAACCGTGTGTAGTGATAACCGTGTGAAGTAAAAACAATGTGTACTGATAACAGTGTGAAGTGATAACCGTGTGAAGTAAAAACAATGTGAACTGATAACAGTGTGAAGTGATAACAGTAGGTACTGATAACCGAGTGAAGTGATAACCGTGTGCAGTGATAACCGTGTGTAGTGATAACAGTTTGTAGTGATAACCGTGTGAAGTGATAACCATCTGTAGTGATAACCGTGTGAAGTGAAAACAATGTCTACTGATAAAAGTGTGTAATGATTACCGTGTGTAGTGATAACCGTGTGTAGTGACAACAGTTTGTAGTGATAACAGTGTGAAGTGATAACAGTGTGCAGTGATAACAGTGTGTAGTGATAACAGTGTGTAGTGATAACCGTGTGTAGTGACAACACTTTGTAGTAATAACGGTATGAAGAGATAAGTGTGTAGTGATAACAGTGTGTAGTGAAAACAGTGTGTATTGATAACCGTGTGAAGTGATAACAGTGTGCAGTGATAACAGTGAGTAGTGATAATAGTGTATAGTGATAACCGTGTGTAGTGATAATCGTATGTAGATAACAGTGTGTAGTGATAACCGTGTGAAGTGATAACAGTGTGCAGTGATAACAGTGAGTAGTGATAATAGTGTATAGTGATAACCATGTGAAATGATAACCGTTTGTTTTGATAACCGTGTTTAGTGATAACTGTGAGTAGTGATAACCGTGTGTAGTGATAACTATGTGAAGTGATAACCGAGTTAAGAGATAACCGTGTGTAGTGAAAATAGTATGTAGTGATAACCGTGTGTAATGGTAATAGTGTGTAATTATAACCATGAGAAGTAATAACCGTGTGTAGTGATAACCGAGTGTAGTGATAGTCGTGTGAAGTGATAACCGTGTGTTGTGATAGCTTGTTGTAGTAATAACCGAGTGTAGTGATAACCATAAGTAGTGATAACAGTGTGTAGTGATAACGGTGAGAAGTGATAACAGTGAGTAGTGATAACAGTGTGCAGTGATAATAGTGTATAGTGATAACCGTATGTAGTGATAACAGTGTGTAGTGATAATCGTGTGAAGTGATAATCGTGTGAAGTGATAACCGTGTGTAGTGATAAGCGTGTGTAGTGTTAACCGAGTGTAATGATAACAGTGTGTACTGATAACAGTGTATAGTGATAACCGTATGTAGATAACAGTGTGTAGTGATAACCGTATGTAGTGATAATCGTGTGTAGTGATTACCGTGGGCAGTGATAAGAGTGTGTAATGATAACCGTGTGAAGTGATAACCGTGTGTAGTGATAGTCGTGTGTAATGATAACCGCGTGTAGTGATAACCGTGTGAAGTGATAATGTGTTTAGTGTTAAGCGTGTGAAGTGATGACAGTGTGAAGTGATAACCGTGTGTAGTGATAATCGTGTGTAGTGATAATGTTGTAATCCACAAGTTAGTAGGAATTATTAGCTAGAGGATCATTACTACAACACTTAACGAATGATGATTGGAAGTACATGTAAGTAGACAGACTATGGATCACATATCTAAGAAAGCTCAATGGATTAAGACCGAAGCTGTTTAGCCAAATTAATAATTCCTGGAAAGAGGAATTATTCTTCTCAGGCTTCTAGGATCAAGGTTACCGCTCTAGGGATAAGGTTAATCGGATTATACCTTCCTTGAGAGGAGTGGTGAAATGGTTGAGGCCATGGTTGGCTAGAGAGAGTCTGATTGTGGGAGTTGAACTGAGAAGTCCTCTGGATCTCCGTTTGTGGCAGCAGCGAAGTGTAGCAGACAGCTATGCGAGAACCTGATGTGATCTTAGTGACCAAGTTAAGTCTGCAGTATGTGAGTATTGAATGAAAGACTAACCGGGTGTGGAGCGTTGTAGTAATCATTCCGTATTAAGGACTTAGGCGGAAGTTACGAGTGTGGGTGGTGATCGCGGAGGTCAAGTGGTCTATGGGTATTGGAAGTGTATTGACCTAAGAGAGTATGTTAATATGTTATTATTTGTCAGAGTCTATTCTTTGTAATTAAATGACAAAACCCGACGGCCTTTAAATACCTTCGATCTGTCCCCTCATAGTGTTCCTGGTTTGGTTGGTGAGGGAATGTTAGGGAATTGGTACACGACATATTTGGTGGCAGCGCAAACAAGTTTTGGAACACTGTGCGAGATGAAGGAAGTGTGGTTCTGGTTTAGTTGGTGAGGGAATGTTCGGGAAATGGTAGACGTTGGGTTGTGGTGAGAATGGTGGTTACTAGACGGAGGAAAGAAGGGTCAGGTGAGACCAGGTCAGAGTTGTTAGTTAATTAAAGGGACTAGGCCATTGTGGGGCACATGTGGGGTTTATTTCTTTCTTTCCAGATTCCCGCAACGAGAGACGGCTAAGAGGCAAGTCTGGATCACAAGCATCGGGATCCAAAACAAGTGCAGTGTTCGTAGTACGGATTATACAGTGTTCGTAGTGCGGATTATACAGTGTTCGTAGTGCGGATTATACAGTGTTCGTAGTGCGGATTATACAGTGTTCGTAGTGCGGATTATACAGCGTGGCGAGGTAAACTAGCACGGGTGAATGTGGGCCAGCGTGGGCCATGTGCGGGCCAAGCGAGCCGCACCTTGGAGCTTGTTTTATATCGTTGGTAAGGCGGAAATAGTGATAAAACGTTGCTAAGGACAAATCAAGCGTGAAAACTACGTAATATGACGTAAATTAAATTTCACGTAAAGTGTAAACCTAATGTTTTAAAGATAATTAAATATTACGTAAAGATTCGAGCGATTTCAGGTGATACATCGATACAGAAAATAGGCGAAGTGAATTGTGAACTCCGACGCATAGCGAGCGACGCGTAATTTGACGTCTGGGGTTCGATGTCTCGTGTACCGTGGAGAGGTCCATGGAGATTTTTTTGTGGGTGCAGATAGCATTATGGAGAGTGTTACCGTGGGACACGGGAAGCGTGTCCCGTTGGTGGGGGTGTGTGGCGCCGGGTGTAGTGCATGGTTGTGTATTGGTGTTTGGACGCCAAGTGTAGTGCATGGTTGTGTATTGGCGTTTGTACGCCGGGGTGTGTAGTGTAATGCACGTGTAGTGGCGTATTAGACGCCAGCGTAATGACTAGTTTACTGTAGTGTAATGTGCATGTTTTGACTGTTGATATTATGGATGTAGTATAGTGCATGACATTGTTGGCATTGCAGCGCCAAGGTGTAGCATGTGTAGCATTACTGGTTATTGTAACACCGGGTGTATTGTAGACATTAGCGTTGAAGTATGTTAACGCAGGTGGTAGAGTGTGGTGGGTGGCCACTACACAAGACATTATGCCTGACGAGTGTTGGTCAGGTAATTAACAGATTACGAGAGAAAAGGGAGTGTGTGTGGCGTCTGGTTACTTATTGGTGGTGACGTCTCGTGGTGTTTTGATGCGCTCTGGCGCAAGGCATATGCCTGTGGTGCTAATGGTGTTGGGGGACGCCGTGGTGGTGTTGAGGGCGTTGAAGACGCTGTGTGTATGTTGAGGGCGTTGGGGACGCCGTGTGTTGTGTTGAGGGCGTTGGGGACGCCGTGTGTGGTGTTGAGGGCGTTGGGGACGCCATGTGTTGTGTTGAGGGCGTTGGGGACGCCGTGTGTGTTGTGTTGAGGGCGTTGGGGACGCCGTGTGTTGTGTTGAGGGCGTTGGGGACGCTGTGTGTGGTGTTGGGGACGCCGTGTGTTGTGTTGAGGGCGTTGGGGACGCCGTGTGTTGTGTTGGGGACGCCGTGTGTGTTGTGTTGAGGGCGTTGGGGACGCCGTGTGTTGTGTTGAGGGCGTTGGGGACGCCGTGTGTGGTGTTGAGGGCGTTGGGGACGCCGTGTGTTGTGTTGAGGGCGTTGGGGACGCCGTGTGTGGTGTTGAGGGCGTTGGGGACGCCATGTGTTGTGTTGAGGGCGTTGGGGACGCCGTGTGTGGTGTTGAGGGCGTTGGGGACGCCGTGTGTTGTGTTGAGGGCGTTGGGGACGCCGTGTGTGGTGTTGAGGGCGTTGGGGACGCCGTGTGTTGTGTTGAGGGCGTTGGGGACGCCGGGTTGTGAGGCGTTGGGGACGCCGGGTGTTGATGGCGATGAGGACGCCATTGGGTGGTGTAGTGTAGTGGCGTTTGGACGCCTGGTATGGAGTGTGGTGTTGTGGAGTACATGGTGGCGCAGGGGCGCCAGGTAGTGGTCGGTAAGGTGAGTATTGGCGTAGCAAGGTCGGTGTGTTAGGACGTAGGAAGTGGTTGTAGGGATGTGTGGCGTTATATTGAGGTCATCAGTGGTTGGGATGACCAGAGGTAATGGTGTGTCAGAGTGGGTAAGTCTTATGGATAAGATGAAATGTGGATAATTGCAGGAGTTGGTGGCTGCAGTAGGCGTGCCAAGTCGATATATCTAGCAAAACTCATAAAAGACTAATAAAAATTCATTATTCTCATTAAAATTGTCATTAATTATGTCGGAGTGGGTAAGTCTTATGGATAAGATTACTAGGTAGAATTTCAAAATTTCAGGTGTTGGTGGTTGCAGTGGGCGAGGGAAGTAGATATACTAATTTCTTATTAAGTTGTTACAGGAATCTCGCTAGAGGCGAGCCAGTGGCAGTATGATGTTTTAGTGACATTAGTTGTGAAATGATTTTAATGAGGTATTTATTGTGATAATGTATGTGTATGTATATACTATATATTACCTCATCGGCACCATTAATGAGTGTTAGGCTTGAGAAGGTCCCCCGGGATCATGTCACAGAGCTTCAGGTAGAGTAGAAGGGAAGCTATGAGGCTACACTCAGTAATTCTAGAAAAAAAAGAGGGGAGGAAGTGAAGCCAACGTGACGTTATAGGCGAAATTCGCCCCCTGACATCAAAGCAGGGATAAGGGCCAGCTGCAATGGCTTGGCAGCTGTGCTCAGGCTATATACGGGGAGAGAGTAAGGAGCCGAGGGGGTGTCATGTAATAATGGGATCGAGCCAGGGGGCTCCGAGGGAATATTTTGCAGGTACAGCGGTCGGGAAGGTGTGAATACAGGTGGACACACTCTGGGCGGATGGGCCTAGACCAGAGAGCTGTGAGGGATCTACAACGTTCTGGGATTGGTGCCCTGGAACGAGACGTCAGCACAGACCCAAGGGAACATGACCCTGGGGTAGGAATCTCCGTTGCTCTGGAGGCCAGGATCACGTTAACTCAGAGCAACGATGGGACATTGACAACATTCACCAGGCTGGACATCCTGGGTTTTGTCTGGGTCATGGAGGATCTATGACCTAGCAACCATGGGACACGAAGACAAGAGAGGTGATGCTGCCAATTGTGGAGGAGGCCAGTGAAACATTGTGTGATCATTGTAAGCCTTATGTCAACAGTACAGGGCAAGATGTTAAAGTATAATTAACTTATTACTAAGGATGAAGAACCTTAGATATATATGTGTTGTGTATGTATTAATGACTAGTGTCATTTCTGTTTAAGTGCCAGCATTCTGGTCAATGTAATTTTATGTTTATGTTTGTATGTAATTATATGTCAGCAGTTTAGTTATATGTGCATTGTTGGAGATGGGAAAAATTATTACAGACTATTTAACCTGTGATATGATGTGAATAAAATGTATATGTTGGAGAAGTGTTGTGAGTCATGTCGGGGAAAATTTTAATTTATTTCATCGTGTGTATGATGAACTTTTTGGATGATTTTTTAGTTGTACACATATAGTGGGTGCATCCTCCAGGTCCTTGCACTAATGGAACCATTGCAATGATGCATATGGGGACATATGCGTGTTTAAAGAGGGGAGTGGTGTTGTAATCCACAAGTTAGTAGGAATTATTAGCTAGAGGATCATTACTACAACACTTAACGAATGATGATTGGAAGTACATGTAAGTAGACAGACTATGGATCACATATCTAAGAAAGGTCAATGGATTAAGACCGGAGCTGTTTAGCCAAATTAATAATTCCTGGAAAGAGGAATTATTCTTCATCAGGCTTCTAGGATCAAGGTTACCGCTCTAGGGATAAGGTTAATCGGATTATACCTTCCTTGAGAGGAGTGGTGAAATGGTTGAGGCCATGGTTGGCTAGAGAGAGTCTGATTGTGGGAGTTGAACTGAGAAGTCCTCTGGATCTCCGTTTGTGGCAGCAGCGAAGTGTAGCAGACAGCTATGCGAGAACCTGATGTGATCTTAGTGACCAAGTTAAGTCTGCAGTATGTGAGTATTGAATGAAAGACTAACCGGGTGTGGAGCGTTGTAGTAATCATTCCGTATTAAGGACTTAGGCGGAAGTTACGAGTGTGGGTGGTGATCGCGGAGGTCAAGTGGTCTATGGGTATTGGAAGTGTATTGACCTAATAGAGTATGTTAATATGTTATTATTTGTCAGAGTCTATTCTTTGTAATTAAATGACAAAACCAGACGGCCTTTAAATACCTTCCATATGTTCACTCATTTTGTTCCAGTACAAACCTAGTGGTACGGCTCAAGGGTCTGGTGTGTGTAGGAGTACACGGTGGTAGTAACGGTTGCTAAGGCAAAGTGTTATGTGTTCTGTAATCGCTGTGTTCGGAATGAACCGGGGTTCAGCGTCACGACAATAACCGCGTGTAGTGATAACCGTGTGTAGTGATAACCGTGAGTAATGATAACCGTGTGTAATTATAACCGTATGTAGTGACAACCATGTGTAGTGAAAACCATGTAAAATGATAACCGTTTGAAGTGATAACCGTGTGTTGTGAAAACCGTGTGTAGTTATAACCGTGTGAAGTGATAACTGTGTGAAGTGATAACCGTGTGAAATGATAACTGTGTGAAGTGATAGCAGTAAGTAATGATAAGAGTAAGTAGTGATAACCGTGTGAAGTGATAACCGTAAGTAGTGATAGCCTTGTGTGGTGATAACCGTGTTTAGTGATAACAGTCAGTAGTGATAACCATGTGTAGTTATAACCGAGTGTTATGATACCCGTGTAAAGTGATATCCGTGTGAAGTGATAACCGTGTGTACTGATAAATATGTGCAGTAATAACCGTTTGTAGTGATATGAGTGTGAAGTGATAACAGTGAGTAGTGAGAGCAGTATGAAGTGATTACCGTGATAAGTGATAACCGAGTGTAGTGATAACCGTGTAAAGTGATAACCGTGTGTAGTGATAGACGTGTGTAGGTATAAACATGTGTAGTGATAGCCGTGTGTAGTTATAACTGAGTGAAGTGATAAATGAGTGTAGTGATAACCGTGTGTAGTGATAACCGTGTGAAGTGATAGGCACCTGGAGGCACCTGGACCTTGCCCTTGGAGGCCCCTTGACCTGGCCCATGAAGGCCCCAGGAACTGCTCTTTGGAGGCCTCTGGACCTAGCCCCAAGAGGCCCCTGGAAGCCCCTAGACCTGGCCACTGGAGGCCCCTGCACCTTGTCAATGGGGTCCCCGGGACCTGACTCCTGGAGGCCCCTGGACCTGGCCTCTGGTGGCTCCTGGACCTGGCCCAGGAACTGGCCTTTGGAGGCCCCTGGACCAAGCCCCGATAGGTCCCTGGACCTTGTCCCTGCACCTCGCCCATCACCACCTTCTTTTCCTTCACAGCCTTCGCTACCCTTCACAACCTTCCCTACCCTTCACAACCTTCCCTAACCTTCACAACCTTCCCTAACCTTCACAACCTCCCCAACCCTTCACAACCTTCCCTACCCTTCACAACCTTCCCTACCCTTCACAACCCTACACCGCCACCTTCCTTACTCTTCACCACCTACCCTACCCTTCACCATCTTCCCTACCCTTCACCATCAACCCAACCCTTCAACACCTTCCCTACCCTTCACCGCTTGCCGTACCCTTCACCACTTTCCCTAAACTTCACCATCACCTCTACCCTTCACCAACACCCCCAACCTTCACCACCTTCCCTACCCTTCATTATCACCTCTTCCCTTCACCACCACCCTTAGCCTTCACCACCTTCTCTACCCTTCACCAACACCCTCTAACCTTAAACACCTTCCCTAACCTTCACCACCTTCCATACCCTTCACCACCACACCCTACCCTTCACCACCACACCCTACCCTTCAACAACTTCCCTACCCTTTACCACCACCCCTAACCTTCACCACCTTCCCTACTCTTCACCACCAGCCCTTTCCTTCACCACCTTCTCTACCCTTGACCACCACCCATAACCTTCACCACCTTCTCTACCCTTCACCACCATCCCCTAACCTTCACCACCTTCCCTACCCTTCACAATCACCTCTACCCTTCACCACCTTCCCAACCCTTCACCACCTTCCCTACCCTTCACCACTACCCCTAACATTCACCATCACCTCTACCCTTCACCACTACCCCTAATTTTCGTCACCTTCCCTACCCTTCAACACTACCCCTAACCTTCACCACCTTCCCTACCCTTCACCACATTCCCTGTCATTCACCACCTTCCCTAACCTTCACCACCTTCCCTACACTTCACCACAACCTTCCTTACCCTTCACCACCTTCCCTACCCTTCACCATCTTCCCTACCCTTCACCACCACCCCTACCCTTCACCACCTTCCCTACCCTTCACAACCACCCCTCCCCTTCATCACCTTTCCTCCCCTTCACAACCTTCCCTACCCTCCACCACCTTTCCTACCCTTCACCATCTTCCCTACCCTTCACCACCTTCCTTACTCTTCACCATTTTCCCTGCCCTTCACCACCTTTCATACCCTTCACCATCACCTCTACACTTCACCACTACCCCTACCCTTCACCACCTTCCCTACCCTTCACCACCACCCCTACCCTTCACCACCTTTCCTCCCTTTCACAACCTTCCCTACCCTTCACCACCTTCCCTACCCTTCACCATCTTCCCTACCCTTCACCACCACCCCTACCCTTCACCACCTTCCCTACCCTTCACCACCACCCATACCCTTCACCACCTTTCCGCCCCTTCACAACCTTCCCTACCCTTCACCACCTTTCCTACCCTTCACCATCTTCCCTACCCTTCACCACCTTCCGTACCCTTTACCACCTTCCCTGCCCTTCACCACCTTCCCTACCCTTCACCATCACCTCTACACTTCACCACCACCCCCTTCCCTTCACCACCTTCCCTACCCTTCACCACCTTTCCTCCCCTTCACAACCTTCCTTGCCCTTCACCACCTTCCCGCCCCTTCACCATCACCTCTACACTTCACCAACACCCGTAACCTTCACCACCACCCTTAACTTTCACAACCTTCCCTACCCTTCACCACCACTCAAAACCTTCACCACCTTCTCCACCCTTCACCTCCTTCCCTACCCATCACCACTACCCCTAACCTTCACCACCACCCCGAACCTTCACCACCTTCCCTACCCTTCACCACATTTCCTATCATTCACCACCTTCCCTACCCTTCACCACCTTTCCTACCCTTCACCACCTTCCCTACCCTTCACCACAATCCCTATCATTCACCACCTTCCCTACCCTTCACCACCTTCCATACCTTTCACCACATTTCGTACCATTCACCACATTCCCTACCCTTCACCACCTTCCTTACCCTTCACCACCTTTCCTACGCTTCAACACTACTCCTACCCTTCTCTACGTTCCCTACCGTTCACCACATTTCGTACCATTCACCACATACCCTACCCTTCAGCACCTTCCCTACCCTTCACCACCTTCCCTACCCTTCACCACCTTCCTTACCCATCACCACCTTCCCTACCATTCACCACCTTCCGTTCCCTTCACCATCTTCTCTACCCTTCACTACCTTCCCTACCCTTCACCACCTTCCTTACCCTTTACCACCTTTCCTACCCTTCACCACCTTCCGTTCCCTTCACCACCTTCCCTACCCTTCACCACTTTCCCTACCCTTCACCACCTTCCTTACCCTTCACCACCTTCCCTACCCTTCACCACCATCCCTAACCTTCACCACCTTTTCTACCCTTCACCACCACCGCTAACCTTCACCACCTTCCCTACCCTTCACCACCACCCCTAACCTTCACCACCTTCCCTACCATTCACCACCTCCCAAAACATTCACCACCTTCCCTACCCTTCTCCACCTCCCCTAACATTCACCACCTTCCCTACCCTTCACCACTACCCCTGAACTTCACCACCTTCCCTACCCTTCACCACCATCCCTAAACTTCACCACCGTCGCTACCCTTCACCACCATCCCTACCCTTCACCACTACCCCTTATCTTCAGCACCATCCCTACCCTTCACCACTACCCCTAACCTTCACCACCTTCCCTACCCTTCTCCACTACCCCTACGCTTCACCATCACCTCTACCCCTCACCACTATCCCTAATCTTAACCACCTTCCCTACCCTTCACCATTTCCCCTAACCTTCCCTGCCCTTCATCACCACTCTTAACCTATACCACCGTCCCTACCCTTCACCACCACCCCTAACCTTCACCACCTTCCCTACCCTTCACCACCACTCCTAACTTTCACCACCTTCCCCTACCCTTCACCATCACCCTTAACCTACACCACCGTCCTTACCCTTCATCACCACCCTTAACCTACACCACCGTCCTTACCCTTCACCACCACCCTTAACCTACACCACCATCCCAACCCTTCACTACTACCCCTAACCTTCACCACCTTCCCTACCTTTTACCAACTCAACTCTTCACCATTTTCCTTCAGCCCTTTTAACGTGCCACTTGCACCCTTTTGTTCCCCGTTGCTGAGTCTGAAACAATAACAACAACAACAACTACCGTACCTATAACCACCTCAACTCCACTTTACCTATTAAGTTCATCCCGTTAACAATGTCCAAATAAAATTTTCCCCCTAACTAATTATTTATTATCTAAGATATTAAAAGTTATTCAGAGGGCCAGCGTAACTTTAGCGGCGGTACAGGTTCCCTGGACCTTGCTCCTGGTGGTCCCTGGACCTGGCCCCGGGACCTGGCTCATGGACCTGACGCCTGGAGGCCCCTGGATCTGGCCCCAGGACCTGTACGCGGGAGGCTCCTGGAGGCCCCTGGAGGCCCCTGGACCTGCAACCTGGAGGCCCCGGGACCTGGCCCCGTGGAGGCCCCGGGACCTGGCTCCTGGAGGCACTGGGACCTGCATGACCCCTGGAGGACCCGGCACCTGGCCCGTGGAGGCCCCTGGTTCTGGCCCCTGGAGGCGCCTGGACCTGGCCCCTGGAGGCTCTGGGACCAGGCCCCTGGAGGCTCTGGGACCAGGCCCCTGGAGGCCGTTGGACATAACCCCTGGAGGCCCCGGGACCTGGCCTCTGGAGGCCCCTGGAGGCCCTGGGACGTGGCCCCTGCAGGGCCCCTGGACCTGGCCGCTAGAGGCCCCTGGACCTGGCCCTTAGAGGCCCTTGGACCTGGCCCTTAGAGGCCCCTGGAGTAGGAGCTATCACTACACAATGTGTAGTGATAACCGTGTGACGTGATAACAGTGTATAGTGATAACAGTGTGTAGTGATAGCCGTGCATAGTGATAAGCGTGCATAGTGTTAACCGTGTGTAGTGATAACAGTGTGTAATGATAACAGTGTGTAGTGATAACTGTGTATTGATAACCGTGTGAAGTGATAAGAGTGTGTAGTGATAACTGTGTGTAGTGATAACCATATGAAGTGATAACAGTGCATAGTAAAAACTGTGTGTAGTGATAACAGTGTGTAGTGATATCCGTATGTAGTCATAACCGTATTAAGTGATAACAGTGAGTAGTGATAACAGTGTGTAATGATAAGTGTGTAGTGATAACAGTGTGTAGTGATAACCGTGTGTAGTGATAACAGTGTGCAGTGATAACAGTGTGAGGTGATAACAATGCGTAGTGATAACCGTGTATAGTGATAACCGTGTGTAGTGATAACAGTGTGTAGTGATAACTGTATGAAGTGATAACAGTGTGTAGTGATAGTGATAACCGTGTGTAGTGATATCCGTGTGTAGTGATAACCGTGTAAAGTGATAACCGTGTGAAGTGATAACCGTGTGTTGTGATAACAGTGTGTAATGATAACAGTGTGTAGTAATAACAGTGTGAAGTGATAACAGTGTGTAGTGATAACAGTGTGTAGTGATAACAGTGTGTAGTGATAACCGTATTAAGTGATAACAGTGCGTAGTGATAACAGTGTGTAGTGATAACAGTGTATAGTGATAACCGTGTGTAGTGATAACTGTATGTAGTGATAATCTTGTGTAGTGATAACAGTATAGTGCTAACAGTGCGTAGTGATAACCGTGTGAAGTGATAACAGTGTGTAGTGATAACAGTGTGAAGTGATAACCGTGTGCAGTTATAACCGTGTGTAGTGATAATCATGTGTAGTAATAACCGCGTGAAGTGATAAGTGTGTAGTAATAACAGTGTGTACTGATACCCGTGTGTAGTGAAACTAGTGTGTTGTGATAATAGTGTGTAGTGATAACCGTGTGGTAATAACCGTGTGAAGTGATAACCGTGTGTAGTGATAACTGTGTGCAGTGATAACAGTGTTTAGTAAAAACAGTTCGAAGTGATTATCGTTTGAAGTGATAGTGTGTGTAGTAATACCCGTGTGTAGTGATAACCGTGTGTAGTGATAACTGTAAGTAGTGATACCAGTGTGTAGTTATAAACGTAAATAGTGATAACTGTGTGTAGTGAAAACCATGTAAAATGATAACCGTGTGAAGTGATAGTCGTGTTAAGTAATAATTGTGTGAAGTGAAAACCTTGAGAATTAATAACCGTGTGAAGTGATAATCGTGTGAAATGATAACTGTGTGAAGTGATAGCGGTGAGAAGTGATAACAGTATGTAGTGATAACCGTGTGAAGTAATAAGAGTGTGTAGTGATAACAGTGTGTTTTGATAACCGTGTGAAGTGATAACCGTGTGTAGTGATAACCGTGTGTAGTTATAACCTTATGTAGTGATAACCGTGTGTAGAGAAAACCATGTAAAATGATAACCGTGTGAAGTGATAACCATGTGAAGTGATAACAGTGAGAAGAGATAGCAGTATGTAGTGATAACCGTGTGTAGTGATAAACGTTTGTAGTGATAGCCATGTGTGGTACTAACCATGTTTAGTGATAACCGTCAGTAGTGATAACTATGTGTAGTGATAAACTTGTGTGGTGATAACCGTATGTAGTGATAACAGTGTGCATTGATAAACGAGTGTAGTGATCACCGTGTGTAGAGATAACGGTGTGTAGGGATAGGCGGGTGTAGTCATAACCGTGTATAGTGATCACCGTGTGTAGTGATAACAGTGTGTTGTGATAACCGTGTGTAATGATAACCGTGTGAAGTGATAAACGTGTGTAATGATAACAGTGTGCAGTGATCGCCGTGTGTAGTGATAAGCAAGTGTAGTGATAACCGTGTGTAATGACAACTGTGTGAAGTTATACCCATGTATAGTGATAACCGTGTGTAGTGATAGCCGTGTGAAGTGATAACTGTGCCTAGTGATAGCCGTGTGTAGTGATATCCGTGTGTAGTTATAACTGAGTGTAGTGATAAGCAAGTGTAGTGATAACCGTGTGTAATGATAACTGTGTGAAGTGATAAACGTGTTTAGTGATAGCCGTTTGAAGTGATAACCGTGTGAAGTAATATCCGTGTGTTGTCAAAAGTGCGTGTAATTATAATCGTGTGAAGTGATAACCGTGTGAAGTGATAACCGTGTGCAGTGATAACCGTGTGAAGTGATAACTGTGAGAAGTGATAACCGTGTGAAGGTATAACTGTGTGTAGTGCTAACAGTGTGTAGTGATAACTGAGTGTAGTGATAACAGTGTGTAGTGAAAACAATATATAGTGATAAACGTGTGTAGTGATAACCGTGTATAGTAATAACTGTGTGAAATGGATACCACATGAAGTGATAACTGTGTGAAATGATAACCGTGTGAAGAGATAACTGTGTGAAGTGATAATCGTGTGTAGTCATAACCGTGTGATGTGATAACAAAGTCTGCTGATAACCGTGAGAAGTGAAAACAATATGTACTGATAACATTGTGATTGATAACCGAGTGAAGTGATACCCATGGGTAGTAATGACCGTGTGTAGTGATTGCCGCGTGTAATGATCGCCGCGTGTAGTGATAACCAAGTGTAGTAATATCCGTATGTTGTAATTACCGTGTGAAGTGATATCCGTGTGTAGTGATAACTGTACGTGTTGATAACCGAGTTAAGTGATAACCGTGTGTTGTGATAGCTGGTTGTAGTGATAACCGAGTGCGGGGATAACCGTGTGCAGTGATAACCGTGTGTAGTGGTAACAGTTTGTAGTGACAAAGGAGTGAAGTAATAACAGAGTGTAGTGATAGCAGTGTGTAGTGATATCAGTGTGTAGTGATAACCGTGTGTAGCGATAACCGTCAGTAGTGATAACAGTTTGTAGTGATAACGGTGTGAAGTGATAACAGTGTGTAGTGATAACAGTGTGTTAGGCCCTATTGGGACGCAACCGGGTTCTTCTCTGATGTTATTAGAGTTTGGGAATCCGGCCCCAAGTTAGTAGAGGCTTTCAAGGGGTGTGTTCCGTAACGCAAGGTAAACTAAAGGGGGAGGGATACAAATGTTCTGATTTATATATATAATTTCACCACCACCATAAATAAATATATAACAGTTGCACACAGGGATTATTACTACACGATTATGTACAAGCTTGTCTTCTTCTGAAGACACAGGATGCTCCACGGTGCTCACGATGAATCCTCTATGATTCTCTTTGCGAATCTACCCTGGCCACAGGCCAGCCAAATCACAGTCCCACTGGGTGCTCCGTCGTGGAGGCCTTCAACCACAAATCCAGCCTGTAGCTGGCAGGTTCAGATCAGCTCCACTGTGTAGGCCACTCCACTACCGATACTAGGGTTGCGAGCCCTAGGCAGGAGCCTCGTGTGATCCCGCTGATCACTCTCCTCTCTAAGCACCACAGTGGCTAGTCTCTTCCACCAGCCAGCCCTGGATAAGGCGATTCCTGATACTGCCACGTCACAGGCAGGCTAATACTCTCAACAGAGTTCGTCCGGGGGTGACTCACAGCTTCTTCAGCGCAAACTCGTGAAGATACCTTGGCTGCCTTGGGTAGACTGATCCTTCGCCCAATACAGCAGTCCCAGGTCGACTCTGCAATCAGATACGTCATTAGTACTGGGGACGCTCTAGGGAACCTCACTTACAGGCTTAGACACAAACGTCCACCTATTTGCTCCATAGATGGCGTTCACTGTCTAAGCGCCACCTCACCAGAGGTCAGCAGCGGCTACGTTATGAGCTGATTAAGACGGGAATCCAGCACCTGTGGCCGGTATATCCCGTCCTCACTAGATGGTGTTGTCCATTTGGAGGGGGTTTCGGGAGCAGACTCATAGATGGCGTTGTTGTCACTGCTCCGTGCTCCGATGCTGGATTCGGGTCCGTAACACAGTGTGTAGTGATAACAGTGTGTAGTGATAACCGTGTGAAGTGATAACCGTGTAGTGATAACCGTGTGAAGTGATAACCGTGAGTAGTGATAACAGTGTGTAGAAATAACCATGAGAAGTAGTAACAGTGTGCAGTGATAACAGTGTGTAGTGAAAACCGTGTGTAGTAATAACCATTTGTAGATAATAGTGTGTAGTGATAACTGTGTGTAGTGATAACCGTGTGTAGTGATAACTGCGAGTAGTTATAACCGTATGAAGTGATAACTGTATGTAGTGAAAACCAGGCAAAATGATAAACGAATGAAGTGATAATCGAATGAAGTGATTACCGTGTGAAGTGATAACTGTGGGAATTGATAACCGTGTGAAGTGATAACCGTGTGAAAAGATAACTGTGAAGTGATAACAGTGAGAAGTGATAACAGTATGTAGTGATAACCGTGTGTAGTGATAACCGTGTGCAGTGATAGTCTTGTGTGGTGATAACCGTGTTCAGTGATAACCGTTAGTAGTGATAACCGTGTGTAAGGATAACCGTAAGTAGAGATAACCGTGAGTAATGATAACCGAGTGAAGTGATAACCGTTTGTTGTTTTAACCGTGTGTACTGATAACCGTGTGTAGTGACAACCGAGTAAAGAGATAACCGTGTGAAATGATAATAGTGTGTTGTGATAACCGTGTGTAATGATAACAATTTGTAGTGATAACCGTGTGTTGTGATAGCTGGTTATAGTGATAACGGTGTGAAGTGATAACAGTGTGTAGTCATAAAAATATTTAGTGATAACAATGTGTAGGGATAACCGTGTGTAGTGATAACCGCATGTAGTGATAACAGTGTTTAGTGATAACCGTGTGTAGTGATAACTGTGTGTAGTGATAACCGTGTAGTGATAACAGTGTGCAGTGATAACAGTCTTTACTAAAATCAGTACGTGATTACCGTGTGGAATGATAGTGTATAGTAATAACAGTGTGAAGTGATAGCAGTCTGAAGTGATAACCGTGTGTAGTGATAGTCGTGTGTAGTGATAACCGTGTGTAGTGATAACCGTGTGTAGTGATAACTGCGAGAAGTGATAACCGTGTGTAGTTATAACTGTATGTAGTTATAACTGTGTGTAGTGAAAACCATGCAAAATGATAACCGGGTGAAGTGATAATCGTATGAAGTGATTACCGTGTGAAGTGATAACCGTGGGAATTGATAACCGTGTGAAGTGATAACCGTGTGAAAAGATAACTGTGTGAAGTGATAACAGTGGGAAGTGATAACAGTATGCAGTGATAACCGTGTGTAGTGATAACCGTGTGCAGTGATAGCCTTGTGTGGTGATAACCGTGTTCAGTGATAACCGTTAGTAGTGATAACCGTGAGTAGTGATAACCGTGTGTAATGATAACCGAGTGAAGTGATAACCGTTTGTTGTTTTAACCGTGTGTACTGATAACCGTGTGTAGTGACAACCGAATAAAGAGATAACCGTGTGAAATGATAATAGTGTGTTGTGATAACCGTGTGTAATGATAATACTTTGTTGTGATAACCGTGTGTTGTGATAGCTGGTTATAGTGATAACGGTGTGAAGTGATAACAGTGTGCAGTCATAAAAATGTTTAGTGATAACAGTGTGTAGTGATAACCGTGTGTTGTGATAACCGTGTGTAGTGATAACAGTGTATAGTAATAACAGTGTGTGGTGATAACCGTTTGAAATGATAACCGTGTGTGGTGATAACCGAGTGTAGTGATAACCGTGTGTATTGATAACCGTGTCTAGTGATAACAGTGTGTAGTGATAACGGTGTCTAGTGATAACCGTGTGAAGTGATAACAGTGTGTAGTGATAACCGTGGGAACTGATAACCGTGTGAAATGATAGCTTTGTGAAATGATAAATGTGTGAAGTGATAACAGTGAGAAATAATACCAGTATGTAATGATTACCGTGTGTAGAGATAACCGTATGTAGTGATAGTCTTGTGTGGTAATAACCGTGTTTAGTGATAACCGTCAGTAGTGATAAACGTGTGTAGTGATAACTGTGTGTAGTAATAAACGTGTGAGGTGATAACCGTGTGTAATAATAATATTGTGTAGTGATAACCCTGTGTTGTGATAGATGGGAATAGTGATAACGGTGTGAAGTGATAGCAGTGTATAGTGATAACACTGTGTAGTGATAACAGTCTGTAGTGATAACCGTGTGTAGTGATAACTGTATGTAGTGATAACAGTATGTAGTGAGAGGCGGGTGTAGTCATAACCGTGTATAGTGATAACCGTGTGTAGTGATAGCTGTGTTTAGTGATAGCCGTGTGTAGTGATATCCGTGTGTAGTTATAACCGAGTGTAATGATAACGGTGTGTAATAATAACTGTGTGAAGTGATTAACGTGTGTAGTGATAGCCGTTTGATATGATAACCGTGCGAAGTGATAACCGTGTGTTGTGAAAAGCGCGTGTATTTATGACCGTGTGAAGTGATAACCATGTGAAGTGATAACCGTGAGTAGTGATATCCGTGTGAAGTGATAACTGTGTGAAGTGATAACCGTGTGAAGGTATAACTGTATGAAGTGATAACAGTGTGTAGTGATAACCGTGTGTAGTGATAACAGTGTTTAGTGAAAACAATATATAGTGATAAACGTGTGTAATGATAACCATGTATAGTGATAACCGTCTGAAATGATTACCGTGTGTAGTGATAACTGTGTGAAATGATAACCGTGTGAAGTGATAACTGTGCGAAATCATAATCGTGTCTAGTCATAACTGTGTGTAGTGATAACAATGTCTACTGATAACCGTGTGAAGTGAAAACAATATGTACTGATAACAGTGTGTAGTGATAACCGAGTGAAGTGATAACCATGGGTAGTGATGACCGTGTGTAGTGAAAGCCGCGTGTATTGATCGCCGCGTGTAGTGATAAACAAGTGAAGAAATAACCGTATGTAGTGATAACCATGTGTAGGGATAACCGTTTGTAGTGATAACCGTGTGTAGTGATAACAGTTTGTAATGATATCACATGAAGTGATAAAAGTGTGTAGTGATCATCGTGTGTAGTGATAACGGTGTGTAGTGATAGCCGGGTGTAGTCATAACTGTGTATAGTGATAACCGTGTGTAGTGATAGCCCTGTGAAGTGATAACTGTGTTTAGTGATTGCCGTGTGTAGTGATATCCGTGTGTAGATATAACCGAGTGTAGTGATATCCGTGTGTAATAATAACTGTGTTAAGTGATTAACGTGTGTATTGATAGCCGTTTGAAATGATAACCGTGTGAAGTGATAACCGTGTGTTGTGAAAAGCGCGTGTAGTTATGACCGTGTGAAGTGATAACCGTGTGAAGTGATAACTGTGTGAAGTGATAACCGTGTGAAGGTATAACTGGGTGAAGTGATAACAGTGTGTAGTGATAACCGTGTGAAGTGATAACAGTGTTTAGTGAAAACAATATATAGTGATAAACGTGTGTAATGATAACCGTGTATAGTGATACCCGTGTGAAGTGAAAACAATATATACTGATAACAGTGTGTAGTGATAACCGAGTGAAGAGAGAACTATGGGTAGTGATGATCGTGTGTAGTGATAGCCGCGTGTAGTGATAACCAAGTGTAGTAATAACCGTATGTAGTGATAACCGTGTGAAGTGATACCCGTGTGTAGTGATAACAGTGCGTTGTGATAACCGAGTTTAGTGATGACCCTGTGTTGTGATAGCTGGTTGTATTGATAACCGTGTGTAGGGATAACCGTGTGTAGTGATAACCGTGTGTAGTGGTAACAGTGTATAGTGATAACCATGTGTAGCGATAACCGTGTGTAGTGATAACTGTGTGTAGTGATAACCGTGTGTAGTGATAACAGTGTGTAGTGTTAACAGTGTGTAGTGATAACCGTGTGTAGTGATAACCATACGTAGATAACAGTTTGTAGTGATAACTGTGTGAAGTGATAATCGAGTGTAGTGATAACCGTGTGTAGTGATAACCGTGTGTAGTGATAACCGTGTGCAGTGATAACAGTGTTTATTAAAAACAGGACGAAGTGATTACCGTGTGAGGTGATAGTGTGTGTAGTAATAACCGTATGAAATGAAAACAGTGTGAAGTGATAACCATGAGTAGTGATATTCGTGTTTAGTGATAACCGTGTGTAGTGATAACCGTGTGTAGTGATAACTGTGAGTAGTGATAACTGTGTGTAGTTATAAACGTATGTAGTGATAACCGTGTGTAGTGATAACCGTGTGTAGTTATAAACGTGTGTGGTGATAACCGTGTTTAGTGATAAACGTGAGTAATGATATCTGGGTGTAGTGATAACCGTGTGGAGTGATAACCGTTTGTTCTGATAACCGTGTGTAGTTATAATCGTGTGTACTGATAACCAAGTGAAAAGATAACTGTGTGTAGTGATAATAGTGTGTAGTGATAAGCGTGTGTAATGAATAAAATATGTAGTGATAACAGTGTGTTGTGATAGCTGGTTATAGTGATAACGGTGTGAAATGATAACAGTGTGTAGTGATAACAATGTGTAGTGATAACAGTCTGTAGTGATAACCGTGTGTAATGATAACCGCATGTAGTGATAACAGTGTGTAGTGATAACCGTGTGAGGTGATATCCGTGAGAAGTGATAACAGTGTGTAGTGATAACCGTGTGTAGTGATAACCGTATGTAGTGATAACCGTGTTTATTGAAAACAATGTAAAATGATAACTGTGTGAATTGATAACCGTGGGAATTGATCACCGTGTTAAGTGATAACTGTGTGAAATGATAACTGTGTGAAGTGATAACAGTGAGAAGTGATACCAGTATGTAGTGATATCCGTGTTTAGTGATAGCTTTGTGTGGTGATAACAGTATTTACTGATAACCGTAAGTAGTGATAACCGTGTGTTGTGATAACCGTGTGTAGTGATAAACGTGTGTGGTGATAACCGTGTTTAGTGATGACCGTGAGTAGTGATAACCGTATGTAGTGATAACGGTGTGAAATGCTAACCGTTTGGTTTGATAATTGTGTGTAGTGATAACTGAGTTAAGAGATAACCGTGTGTAGTGATAATAGTGCGTAGTAATAACTGTGTGTAATAATAATAATGTGTAGTGATAACCGTGTGTTGTGATAGCTGGTAATATTGATAACGGTGTGAAGTGATAATAGTGTGTACTGATAACCGTGTGTAGTGATAACAGTGTGAAGTGAAAACAATATATAGGTATTAACGTGTGTAATTATAACCATTTATAGTGATAACCGTGTGATATGATTACCGTGTGTAGTGAAAACTGTGTGAAATGATAACCGTGTGAATTGATAACTGTCTGAAGTGATTATCGTTTGAATTCATAACCGTGTTTAGTGATAACAATGTCTACTGATAACCGTGTGAAGTGATAACCGTGTGAAGTGATAACCGTGTGAAGTGAAAACAATATGTACTGATAACAGTGTGTGGTGATAACCGAGTGAAGCGAAAAAACAATATGTTCTGATAACAGTGTGTGGTGATAACCGAATGAAGTGATAACCGTGGGTAGTGATGATCGTGTGTAGAGATAGCTGCGTGTAGTGATAACCAAGTGTAGTAATAACCGCATGTAGTGATAACCTTGTGAGGTGATTCCCGTTTGTAGTGATAACCGTGTGTAGTGATAACCGAGTTTAGTGATAACCGTGTGTTTTGATAGCTGGTTGTAGTTATAACCGTGTGTAGGGACAACCGTGTGTAGTGATAACCGTCTGTAGTGATAACAGGGTGCAGTGATAACAGTGTGTAGTGATAACCGTGTGTAGTGATAACCGTGTGCAGTGATAACAGTTTGTAGTGATGACGGTGTGAAGTGATAACAGTGTGTAGTGATAACAGTGTGTAGTGATAACAGTGTGTAGTGATACCCGTGTGTAGTGATAACTGTATGTAGTGATAACAGTGTGTAGTCTTAACCGTGTGAAGTGATAACCATGTGTAGTGATAACCGTTTGTAGTGATAACCGTGTGCAGTGATAACAGTGTTTAGTAAAAACAGTACGAAGTGATTACCGTGTGAAGTGATAGTGTGTGTAGTAATAACCGTGTGAAATGGTAACAGTGTGACGTGATAATTGTGTGTAGAGATAGTCGTGTGTAGTGATAACCGTGTGTAGTGATAACTGTGAGTAGTGATAACCGTGTGTAGTTATAACCGTATGTAGTGATAACTGTGTGTAGGTAAAACCATGCAAAATGATAAACCGTGTGAAGTGATAACCGTGTGAAGTAATAACCGTGTGAAGTTATAACTGTGTGAAGTGATAACAGTGCATAATGATATCCGTGTGCAGTGATAACAGTGTGTTGTGATAACAATGTATAGTGATAAACGTGTGTAGTGATAACCGTGTGTAGTGATAACTGTGTGAAGCAATACCCATGGGTAGTGATAACCGTGTGTAGTTATAACCGTATGTAGTGATAACTGTGTGTAGTTAAAACCATGCAAAATGATAACCGTGTGAAGTGATAACCGTGTGAAGTAATAACCGTGTGAAGTGATAACCGTGTGAAGTGATAACTGTGTTTAGTGATAACAGTGAGTAGTGATAACCGTGTGTAGTGATAACAGTTTGTTGTGATAACAATGTGTACTGATAACCGTTTGAAGTGAAAACCGTTTGAAGTGAAAGCAATGTGCACTTGTAACCGTGTGTAGTGATAACCTTGTGTAGAGATAACTGTCTGTAGTGATAACCGTGTGATGTGATAAGCGTGTGAAGTGATAATCGTGTGTAGTGATAATCGTGTGAAGTGATAACCTTGTGAAGTGATACCCGTGTGTAGTGATAAGTGAGTAGTGATTACCGAGAGTTGTGATAACCATGTGCAGTGATAACCGTGTGTAGTGATTGCCGCGTGTAGTGATAGCAGCGTGTAGTGATAACCAAGTCACGTGATAAACGTGTGTAGTGATAACCGTGTGAAGTGATACCTGTGTGTAGTGATAACCGAGTGTAGTGCTAACCGAGTGTTGAGATAACCGTGTGTGGAGATACCTGGTTTTAGTGGTAATCGTGTATAGTGAACAAATCCACAAGGGCCGTGACGGCCCTTGTAGATTTGTTCATTTGATGCATCACGTTAGTGTGATCTCTGTGTGTGATCGTGTATAGTCATAGCCGTGTATAGTGATAGCCGTGTGTAGTGATAACCGCGTGTAGTGATAACCGTGTGTGTAGTGAAAGCCGAGTGTAGTGATAGCCGTGTGTAGTGATAACCAAGTGTTGTGATAACTGTGTGAAGTGATAACAGTGTGAAGTGATAACCGTGTGAAGTAATAACCGTGTGAAGTTATAACTGTGTGAAGTAATAACAGTGCGTAATGATATCCGTGTGCAGTGATAACAGTGTGTTGTGATAACAATGTATAGTGATAAACGTGTGTAGTGATAACCGTGTGTAGTGATAACTGTGTGAAGTAATATCCATGGGTAGTGATAACAGTGTGAAGTGATAACCGTGTGAAGTGATAACTGTGCTTAGTGATAACAGTGAGTAGTGATAACCGTGTGTAGTGATAACAGTTTGTAGTGATAACAATGTGTACTGATAACCGTTTGAAGTGAAAACCGTTTGAAGTGAAAACAATGTGCACTTTTAACCATGTGTAGTGATAACCGTGTGTAGAGATAACTGTCTGTAGTGATAACCGTGTGAAGTGATAAGCGTGTGAAGTGATAACCGTGTGTAGTGATAACCGTGTGAAGTGATAACCTTGTGAAGTGATACCCGTGTGTAGTGATAAGAGTGAGTAGTGATTACCGAGAGTAGTGATAACCATGTGTAGTGATAACCGTGTGTAGTGATAGCCGCGTGTAGTGACAGCTGCGTGTAGTGATAACCAAGTCACGTGATAAACGTGTGTAGTGATAACCGTGTGAAGTGATACCTGTGTGTAGTGATAACCGAGTGTAGTGATAACCTAGTGTTGTGATAACTGTGTGTGGAGATACCTGGTTATAGTGGTAATCGTGTATAGTGAACAAATCCACAAGGGCCGTGACGGCCCTTGTAGATTTGTTCATTTGATGCATCACGTTAGTGTGATCTCTGTTTGTGATCGTGTATAATCATAACCGTGTATAGTGATAGCCGTGTGTAGTGATAACCGCGTGTAGTGATAACCGTGTGTAGTGAAAGCCGAGTGTAGTGATAGCCGTGTGTAGTGATAACCAAGTGTTGTGATAACCGTGTGAAGTGATAACCGTGTGAAGTGATGAACGTGTGAAGTGATGAACTTGTGTAGTGATAACCGTGGCTAGTGATAGCCGTATGAAGTGATAACCGTGTGAAGTGATAACCGTATGTAGTGATAACCATGTGAAGTGATGAACGTGTGTAGTGATAACCGTGCGTAGTGATAACCGTGTGTAGTGATTGCCGTGAGTAGTAATAAGAGTGTGTAGTGATAACCGTGTATGTGATAACCGTGTGAAGTAATAACCATGTGAAGTGATAACCGTGTGAAGTGATAACCATGTATAATGATAACCGTGTGTAGTGATAAAAGTATACTTACCTAATTGTGCTTGCGGGGGTTGAGCTTTAGCTCTTTGGTCCCGCCTCTCAACTGTCAATCAACTGGTGTACAGATTCCTGAGCCTACTGGGCTCTATCATATCTTCATTTGAAACTGTGTATGGAGTCAGCCTCCACCACATCACTGCCTAAAGGATTCCATTTATTAATAATTAACTACTCTGACACTGAAAAAATTCTTTCTAACGTCTCTGTGGCTCATCTGGGTACTAAGTTTCCACTTGTGGCCCCTTGTTCGTGTTCCACCCGTGCTGAAGAGTTTGTCTTTGTCCACCCTATCAATTCCCCTGAGAATTTTGTAGGTGGTTATGATGTCTCCCCTTACTCTTCTGTTTTCCAGGGATGTGAGGTTCAGCTCCTTTAGCCATTCCTCGTAGCTCATTCCTCTCAGTTCCAGGACGAGCCTGGTGGCATGCCTCTGAATCTTCTCTAGCTTTGTCTTGTGTTTAACTAGGTATGGACTCCAGGCTGGAGCTGTATACTCCAGGATTGGTCTTACATAAGTGGTATACAGGGTTCTGAAAGATTCCTTAGACAAGTTTCTAAAGGCAGTTATGTTCGCCAGTCTTGCATATGCCGCTGATGATATTCTTTTGAAGTGGGCCTCTGAGGACAGGTTCGGTGTGATATCAACTCCCAAATCTTTCTCTCTATTTGACTCTTGCAGGATTTCACCTCCTAGATGATACCTTGTGTTCAGCCCCCTGCCCCCTTCGCCTAATTTCATCACCTTACACTTTCCTGAGTTGAACTTTAGCAGCCATTTTCTAGACCATTCCTCCAGTTTATTCTGTAGTCTCTGTCTATCTTCATCCGTCTTGATTCTTCTCATAATTTTTGCATCATCAGCAAACATTGAGAGGAATGAGTCTATACTCTCCGGAAGATTGTTTACATATATTAGAAACAGTATGGGTCCAAGTACTGAGCCCTGTGGGACTCCGCTGGTCTCCCCCCCTCACCGTTACTCGCTGTTTCCTGTTGCTTAAGTACTCCCTTATCCACTGGAGCACCTTCCCTTTTACTCCTGCCTGTTGCTCCAACTTTTTTAACAGCCTTTTATGGGGTACTGTGTCAAAGGCTTTTTGACAGTCCAGGAAAATGCAGTCGGTCCACCTTTCTCTTTCCTGCCTAATTTTTGTTGCCTGGTCATAAAATTCTATTAAACCTGTGAGGCACGATTTACCATCCTTGAACCCATGTTGGTGGTGCGTTACAAAGTTATTTCCCTCCAGATGCTCTACGAGCCTTTTCCTCACGATCTTCTCCATCACCTTGCATGGTGTACAAGTTAAGGAAACTGGCCTGTAGTTCAGTGCCTCTTGCCTGTCACCCTTCTTGTATATTGGGACCACGTTAGCTGTCTTCCAACTTTCTGGTAAGTCTCCTGTTTCCAGTGACCTGTTATATACCATAGAGAGTGGCACACTTAGTGCTTCTGCACCTTTCTTTAGTATCCATCGTGAGATTCTGTCAGGCCCAACAGCCTTTGTCACATCCAGCTCCAGCAAACCCTTTTGACCTCATCACTGGTGAGGTCAAATTCCTCCAAGGTTGCTTGGTTTGCCGCCTCCTCACTTAGTGAAGGGGATTCTCCTTGTTCTATTGTGAAGCCCTCCTGGAATATCTTGTTGAGTTCTTCACACACTTCCTTGTCATTCTCTGTGTATCTGTTCTCCCCTTTTCGCAGCTTCATCACTTGTTCCTTCACTGCTGTTTTCCTCCTGATGTGGCTGTGGAGCAGCTTTGGTTGGGTCTTGGCTTTACTCGCGATGTCATTTTCAAACTGTCTCTCTGCTTCCCTCCTCACTCTGAGGTACTCATTTCTGGCCCTCTGGTATCTCTCCCTGCTCTCTGGTGCTCTGTTATTTCTGTAGTTTTTCCATGTTCTTTTACTCAGTTGTTTCGCTACCTTGCATTCCTGGTTGAACCATGGGTTTTTCTGTTGTTTGTCGTTTTTCTCTTTTTGGATGGGGATAAACCTGTTTGCAGCTTCCTGGCACTTCTGGGTGACAAAATCCACCATGACCTGCACATTCTTGTCTCTAAGTTCTGTTTCCCATGGTATTCCCCTGAGCAAGTTCCTCATCTCGTCATATTTTCCTCTTCGGTAATTAAGTCTTTTTCCCTCCGATCCCATCCTTGGATAGGTTATCCCTACCTCCACCAAGTACTCAAAGGTCAGTACACTGTGGTCACTCATTCTCATGGGGGCTTCAACTTTGACTTCCCTTATTTCTGACTCATTCAGGGTGAATACCAAGTCGAGTCTAGCTGGTTCATCATTGCCTCTCACTCTTGTGGGTTCCTTGACATGCTGGCTCAGAAAATTCCTTGTTGCCACTTCCAAGAGTTTAGTTCTCCACGTATCTGCACCTCCATGTGGGTCCCCATTCTCCCAGTCTATCTTTCCATGGTTGAAATCACCCAAGATTACGAGTCTTGAGATCTTCCTGCAGGCAACTGAAGCTGCTCTCTATATTATATTAATGGTTGCCATGTTGTTCCTATCAAACTCCTGTCTAGGTCTTCTGTCATTTAGGGGAGGGTTGTAAATGATTGCCACTTTTATCTTAGGTCCGCCCATTGTTATAGTTCCTGTTATGTAATCTCTGAATCCGTCACTGGCCGGAATTTCCATCTCACCAAAACTCCAGTCCTTCATTATCAGCAGGGCCACTTCTCCACCTCCTCTCCCTTCCCTCTCTTTCCTTACTATATAGTAGTCCTTTGGAAACACAGCATCTGTTATGACTCCTGACAATTTTGTTTCCGTTAGTCCTATTACATCAGGGTTTTCTTTTTGCGCCCTTTCTGCCAGTTCACTTGCTTTATTGGTAATCCCATCAATGTTTGAGTACATTACCTTGAAGCTCACTTTCTTATATCCAATTTCACCCTCACTCCCCTCAAGTGTAGGAAGTTGTTCCATGGTCATTGCTACTTGGGTAGGCTCATCCTCCTGTGAGGTAGTTGCCAGGGGTTCAGGGGGAGGCTTGGGGCAGGAAGAAGTCCTGGGGGTGAGGGGGCAGGGATTGCTTGGGGAAAGGGCACGCCCTCCTGCGGTGTAGTTGACAGGGGTTTGGGGGGAGGTGGATTTGGGGAGAGAGGGCTTTGGTCTTGCTTAGGCCTGCTTGGGGCAGGAAGAAGACCAGGAGCTGGGAAGAAGGGGATACTTAGGATAAGGGGAGGGGGAGGATTTGGGTTTCATGATGGGCATTGTGCAGGTGCAAGGAAGGGTTTGTGCTGGGGGAAAGGGGGGGGGGGCCTATTGGGTGGTGGGCTGGGGTGTTGCACCAGTGATAGTGTGTAGTGATAACAATGTGTACTGATAACCATGTGAAATGATAACCGTGTGAAGTGAAAACAATGTGTACTGTTAACCGTGTGAAGTGAAAACAAAGTGTACTGTTAACCATGTGTAGTGATAACCGTGTGTAGGGATAACCGTGTGTAGTGATAGCCGTGTGAAGTGATAACCGTGTGAAGTGATAACCGTGTGTAGTGATAACCATGTGAAGTGATTACCTTGTGAAGTGATAACCGTGTGTAGTGATGAGAGTGAGTAGTGATAAATAAGAGTAGTGATAACCATGTGTAGTGATAACCGTGTGTAGCGATAGCCGCGTGTAGTGATAGCTGCGTGTAGTGATAACCAAGTGAAGTGATAACCGTGTGTAGTGATAACCGTGTGAAGTGATACCTGTGTGTAGTGATAATCGAGTGTAATGATAACCGAGTGTAGTGATAACCGTGTGTTGTGATAGCTGGATTTAGTGGTTATCGTGTATTGTGATAACCGTGAGTAGTGATCGCCGTGTGTAGTGAGAACTGTGTTTAGTGATAGCCGTGTGTAATGATAACCGTGTGAAATGATAACTGTGTGTATTGATAACGATGTGCAGTGATAGCCGTGTGTGGTGATAATCGTGTTTAGTGATAACCATGTGTGGTGATAACCGTGTGTAGTGATAACCGTGAGTAGTGATTACCGTGTGTAGTGATAACGGTATGTAGTGATAACCGTCAATAGTGAAAACCATGTAAAGTGATTACCGTGAGAAGTGATAACCGTGTGTTGTGATAACCGTGTGTTGTGATAACCAAATGTAGTTATAACCGTGTGTAGTGATAACCATGTGAAGTGATAACCGTGTGAAGTGATTCCCGAGTGAAGTGATAACTGTGAAGTGATAACAGTATTTAGTGATAACCGTGTGTAGTGATAAAAGTGTGTAATGATAACCGTGTGTAGTGATAACCATATGTAGTGATAACCGTGTTAAGTGATAACTGTGTGTAGTGATAACCGTGTGAGGTGATAATCTTGTTAAGTGATAACTGTGTGAAGTGATAACAGTGAGTAGTGATGACAATTTGTAGTGGTAAACCTGTGTAGTGATAACCGTGTGTAGTGATAACAGTGTAAAGTGATAACTGTGTGAATTGATAACCGTCTGAAGTGAAAAAAGTGTAGTAATAATCGTGTGTTGTGATAATCGTGTTTACTGATAGCAATGTGTACTGATAACCGAGTGTAGTGATAACCGTGTGTAGTGATAACCGTGTGAAGTGATAACCGTGTGTAGAGATAACAGTGTGTAGTGATAATCGAGAGTAATGATAACCATGTAAAGGTATAGGTGTGTGAAGTGATAACCGTGTACTCACCTAGTCACCTAGTTGTGTTTGCGGGGGTTGAGCTCTGGCTCTTTGGTCCCGCCTCTAAACCATCAGTCAACAGGTGTACAGATTCCTGAGCCTATTGGGTTCTATCATATCTACACTTGAAACTGTGTATGGAGTCAGCCTCCACCACATCACTTCCTAATGCATTCCATTTGTCAACCACTCTGACGCTAAAAAAGTTTTTTCTAATATCTCTGTGGCTCATTTGGGCGCTCAGTTTCCACCTGTGCCCCCTAGTGCGTGTGCCCCTTGTGTTAAATAGTCTGTCTTTATCTACCCTATCAATTTCCTTGAGAATCTTGAATGTGGTGATTATGTCCCCCCTGACTCTTCTGTCTTCCAGTGAGGTTTAATTCCCGTAGTCTCTCCTCGTAGCTCATACCTCTCCGCTCGGGTACTAGTCTGGTGGCAAACCTTTGAACCTTTTCTAGTTTAGTCTTATCCTTGACTAGATATGGACTCCATGCTGGGGCTGCATACTCCAGGATTGGCCTGACATATGTGATATACAAAGTTCTGAATGATTCTTTACACAAGATTCTGAATGCCATTCGTATGTTGGCCAGCCTGGCATATGCCGCTGATGTTATCCTCTTGATATGGGCTGCAGGAGACAGGTCTGGCGTGATATCAACTCCCAAGTCTTTTTTCTTCTCTGACTCCTTAAGAATTTCCTCTCCCAGATGATACCCTGTATTTGGCCTCCTGCTCCCTACACCTATCTTCGTTACATTACATTTGGTTGGGTTAAACTCTAACAATCATTTGTTCGACCATTCCTTCAGTTTGTCTAGGTCTTCTTGAAGCCTCAAACAGTCCTCTTCTGTTTTAATCCTCCTCATAATTTTTGCATCGTCCGCAAACATTGAGAGAAATGAATCTATACCCTCCGGGAGATTATTTACATATATCAGAAACAAGATAGGACCGAGTGCAGAGCCCTTGGGACTCCACTGGTGACTTCACGCCAATTGGAGGTCTCACCCCTCACCGTAACTTTCTGCTTCCTATTGCTTAGGTACTCACTTATCCACTGGAGCACCTTACCAGCTACACCTGCCTGTCCCTCCAGCTTATGTACCAGCCTCTTATGCGGTACTGTGCCAAAGGCTTTCCGACAATCCAAGAAAATGCAGTCCGACCAGCCCTCTCTTTCTTGCTTAATCTTTGTCACCTGGTCGAAGAATTCTATAAAGCCAGTCAGGAAAGATTTACCCTCCCTGAACCCATGTTGGCGATTTGTCACGAAGTCCCTTCTCTCCAGATGTGCTACCAGGTTTTTTCTCACGATCTTCTCCATCACCTTACATGGTATACAAGTCAAGGACACTGGCCTGTAGACCAGTGCCTCTTGCCTGTCGCCCTTTTTGTATATTGGGACCACATTCGCCGTCTTCCATATTTCTGATAGGTCTCCCGTCTCCAGTGACCTACTATACACTATGAAGAGTGGCAAGCAAAGTGCCTCTGCACACTCTTTCAGTACCCATGGCGAGATCCCGTCTGGACCAACAGCCTTTCTAACATCCAGATCCAGCAGGTGTCTCTTGACCTCCTCTCTCGTAATTTCGAACTCTTTCAAGGCCGCCTGGTTTACTTCCCTTTCTCCTAGCACAGTGACCTTACCTTGTTCTGTTGTGAAGACCTCTTGGAACCTCTTGTTGAGTTCATCACACACCTCTTTGTCATTCTCTGTATACCTGTCCTCGCTTGTTCTAAGTTTCACTACCTGTTCTTTCACTGTTATTTTCCTTCTGATGTGACTGTTGAGTAGCTTTGGTTCGGTCTTTGCTTTGTTTGCTATATCATTTTTATAACGTTTCTCTCCTTCTCTTCTCACCCTGACACTCTTTCCTGGTTCTCTGGTATCTCTCTCTGCTTTCTGGTGTTCTGTTATTTCAGAAGTTCCTCCACGCCCTTTTGTTCAGTTTCTTTGCTTCCATACATGCCCTATTATACCATGGATTCTTCTTTTGCTACTCGGATTTTTCCTTTTGGGCCGGGATGTATCTGCTTACTGCCTCCTGACACTTTTAGGTGACATAGTCGATCATATCTTGTACAGACTTAGCTCTGAGGTCTGTGTCCCAAGGTATTTCCCTTAGGAAGCTTCTCATCTCTTCATAATTTCCCTTTCGGTATGCCAGCCTTTTGTTTTCTAGTTCTTTTTCGGGGGGGGGGGGATAATTCCTAGCTCTACCAGGTACTCAAAGATCAATACACTTTGATCACTCATTCCCAAGGGTGCTTCCATCTTGACTTCCCTTATATCCCACTCATTTAGGGTAAATATCAGATCAAGCATTGCTGGTTCATCCTCTCCTCTCATTCTTGTTGGATCCTAGATGTGCTGGCTTAGAAAGTTTCTTGTTGCCACGTCCAGCAGCTTAGCTCTCCATGTTTCTGGTCCTCCATGCGGGTCTCTGTTCTCCCAATCTATCTTCCCATGGTTGAAGTCTCTCATGATTAGTAGTCGAGATCCATTCCTGCTAGCAACAGAAGCTGCTCTCTCTATTATGTTAATGGTGGCCATATTGTTTCTATTTGAGCCGGTCGGCCGAGCGGACAGCATGCTTGACTTGTGATCCTGTGGTCCTGGGTTCGATCCCAGGCGCTGCCGAGAAACTATAGGCAGAGTTTCTTTCACCCTATGCCCCTGTTATCTAGCAGTAAAATAGGTACCTGGGTGTTAGTCAGCTGTCACGGGCTGCTTCCTGGGGGTGGAGGCCTGGTCGAGGACCGGGCCGCTGGGACACTAAAAAAAAAAAAAAAAAATCATCTCAAGATAACCTCAAGAAGAAGATCATATTCCTGTCTGGGTCTTCTGTCATTTGGTGGTGGATTATATATGACTACAACTAATTTTTTGCCCTCCAGTTGGTATTGTTCCTATTATGTAGTCACTGAAACCTTCACATCCCTGAACAACCAACTTCTCAAAATCCCAGCCTTTTCTTACCAGCAGGGCTACACCCCCACCACCTCTTCCTTCTCTCTCTTTCCTCATAACATAATAGTCCTGTGGGAACACTGCATTTGTTATTGTTTTCGTCAGCTTTGTTTCTGTGAGAGCTATTATGTCTGGGTTTTCCTCTAGTACCCATTCTCCAAGTTCATTTGCTTTATTTGTAATTCAATCTATGTTAGTGTACATTGTCCTGAGGCTCACTTTCTTCCGTCCCTTCTCAAACCTCCTCCTTGGTGAGTGTTCTGCTGGTGGAGGAAGCTGTGCCATGGGTGTGAGGATTTGTGAGGTGAACACCAGGGTTGCAGAGGATACTGGGATGAGGGGTGGGGGGTCAAGTGAAGGGAAGGCACAGGGAGGGTATGGGGTGAAAGGGGCAGGAGGACAGGAAGGAAAGGGGGGTTTTCTATGCAGAGGAGGGTGGTGGGGTTTCCCTTCCCCGCTGGTGTTACTGGGTAGCTGGTTGTAGGTTCCCCCATCGACTCTGGGAGTGATGTGTTGGGAGCTGTGGTTTCCTGGTTTTCCCCTCTCGCCCTGCGCTTCTTCCTTTCTTCTGCCTCCATGGCCCTCTCCTCCCTCGTCATGTCCCTCTGGAGGAATACTTTTTTTAATTCTCCCATATTTTGCAGGTGGCTTTTCTTTGTTTGAATCGTGTCCTTTGTGTTCTCGTTTGCAAACACTATCTTTAACACACGGTCTCGGCCTTTTTTGTACCAGCCTAACCTGAAACCCTTTTCAATGCTATGCTCAGCCCCTTCCATGTCTAGTGCCTTTAGTATTTCATTCACTGCCACTTTATCCTTATCATTCCACTCTTTCCTATTAGAGCCTTCCTGCTCTTTAATACCCACTGCTACCACTGATCTTTTCCCTTCCAGCAGCTGGCTAGTGGAGCATGCCACTTCCTGTGAGGTAGCTGCTTTCATGGCTACCTCCATCACTACAGACATTACTTCAGAGTTGTTGTTTTTCTAGCATTTCTGCAAATATTGCTTTTATTGTGGCATTCTCTTCCAAAATACTATTACCACCTTCTCCCTGGGTAGTTATCTGAGTCTCAGCATCGATACTGTTTTCTTTGAGGGTTCTAATCTCCTCCTTTGCTGCTGTCAGCTCTCTTTTTAGGTTGCTTATTTCATTCTTCATTTCCTGCATCATTTCCTGCATCTCACTCTTGAGATGCAGGAAATGTGTCCTCCAGAAACTTGGCGAACATTTCCTTCATTTCGTCACCTGAACTTTTCCCTGTTCCCCTGTTGCCTCTGGCTGTCATGCTTGACCCTGTTCCTAGTTGTGCCATGATAGGATTTGTCAGAAGGGCAGAGCGGGGTGGGGGAGAGAGAGATAGAGAGAGAAAGAGGGAGAGAGAGAGAGAGAGAGAGAGAGAGAGAGAGAGAGAGAGAGAGAGAGAGAGAGAGAGAGAGAGAGAGAGAGAGAGAGAGAGAGAGACAGAGAGACAGAGAGAGAGAGGGAGAGAGATAAAGAGAGAGATAAAGAGAGAGACAGAGAGAGAGGGGAAGAAACAGAGAGAGATAAAGAAAGAGGGAGGAGGAGAGAGAGAGAGAGAGAGAGAGAGAGAGGGGGGGGGGAGTATGTGTAAGGGGGATGCGAGGCACTGGGGGGTGGGGACAACCAGGTCAGGTCAAGTCAGATAGGGAGTAAGAGAGGAGGTGGGGTATAGTGGGGTCTTGACTCTTTCCACAGAAGGTGTTAATCCTTTCTTCCCTGACTGAACGTTTGTGTATGCGTGTGTGTGTGCGTTTTTGCGTGTGCGTGTGTGTGTGCAGCGCATACGTAAGTGGGCGTGCATGCGTGCGTGTGTCACGTGTTCCCGTAAGCGTTAACTTCTACCCAAAATGAGCCACTTTGAGATTTTAAATATATATGCTATCCTGAACAAGAATTTGATAATATTTTACCTCACACTGTACACCTGATTAACTGACCAGAGAGGGGATACATACCAGTCTGCCTTTCCGCTCACACAACTAGATGAGTAATGACGATGTATGGTTGACGATAATGCTCCGTCGTCACCTTCCACTTGATGATTCACTAAGTGCTAGTAGATTGATGATGACGGTTCTTCTCTATCTTCACAATGCTCTGGAGTCAGTCACTGTATCGTTATGTTACAGTTCACTAATTTACTGTACCACTGATCAGTCACCACCCAACAAACACAATCAGGCAGTTCCACGGCGGGTCGTCCCACGCTGGCCGTCAGGTCAGGTCGCTCAACCGTGTGTAGTGATAGCCGCGTGTAGTGATAGCCGTGTGTAGTGATAACCAAGTGTAGTGATAACCGTGTGAAGTGATAACCGTGTGAAGTGATATCCATGTATATTGATAACCATGTGTAGTGACAACTGAGTGTAGTGATAACCGTGTGTAGTGATAACCATGTGTAGTGATAGCCATGTGAAGTGATAACTGTGTTTAGTGATAGCCGTGTGTGGTGATAGCTGTGTGTAGGTATAACCGAGTGTAGTGAAAACCTTGAGTAATGATAACTGTGTCAAGTGATAAACGTGTTTAGTGATAGCCGTTTGAAGTGATAACCGTGTGAAATGATGAATGTGTCTTGTGAAAAACGCGTGTAGTTAAAACCGTGTGAAGTGATAACCGTGTGAAGTGGACACTGTGTGTAGTGATAACCGTGTGAAGTGATAACCGTGTGAAGTACTAACCGTGTGAAGTTATAACTGTGTGAATTGATAACAATGTGTAATGATATCCGTGTGTGGTGATAAAAGTGTGTAGTTATAACAGTGTATACTGATAAACGTGTGTAGTGATAATCGTGTGAAGTAATAACCTTGGGTAGTGATAACAGTGTGAAATGATAACCGTGTGAAGTGATAACTGTGTTTAGTGATAACAGTGAGTAGTGATAACCGTGTGTAGTGATAACAGTGTGTACTGATAACAATGTGTACTGATAACTGTGTGAAGTGATAACCGTGTGAAGTGAAAACAATGTGTACTGTTAACCGTGTGTAGTGATAACGTGTGTAGGGAAAACCGTGTGTAGTGATAACCGTGTGAAGTGATAACCATGTGAAGTGATAACCGTGTGTAGTGATAACCTTGTGAAATGATAACGTGTGTAGTGATAAGAGTGAGTAGTGATAACCGAGAGTAGTGATAACCATGTGTAGTGATAACCGTGTGTAGTGATAGCTGCGTGTAGTGATAGCTGCGTGTATTGATAACCAAATAAAGTGATACCCGTGTGTAGTGATAACCATGTGAAGTGATACCTATGTGTAGTGATAACCGAGTGTAGTGATAACGGAGTGCAGTGATAACCATGTGTTGTAATAGCTGGTTTTAGTGGTAATCGTGTATATTTATAACCGTGTTTAGTGATAGCCGTGTGTAGTGATAACCACGTGCAGTGATAACCGAGTGTAGTGATAACCGAGATTCTGAACTTCTCTTAGAAAACAGCCCAGCTTTCTTTTGAAGATGTCCACGGTTGTTCCTGCAATATTTCTTATAGTCGCTGTGATGACGTTGAACAACCGCTGACCTCTGATGTTTATACAGTGCTCTCTGATTGTGCCTATGGCACCTCTGCTCTTCACTGGTTCCATTTTGCATTTTCTTCCATATCGTTCACTCCAGTACGTTGTTATAATACTGTGTAGATTTGGGACCTGGCATTCCAGTATTTTCCATGTGTATATTATTTGGTATCTCTCTCGTCTCCTTTCTAGAGAGTACATTTGGAGAGCTTTGAGACGATCCCAATAATTTAGGTGTTTTATCTTGTCTATGCGTGCCGTATATGTTCTCTGTATTCTCTTTATTTCAGCAATCTCTCCTGCTCTGAAGGCGGAAGTGAGTACTGAGCCGTACTCGAGATGGGACAACACAAGTGACTTGAAGAGTACAACCATTGTGATGGAATCCCTGGATTTGAAAGTTTTCGTAATCCATCCGATCATTTTTCTGGCTGACGCAATATTTGCTTGGTTATGCTCCCTAAACGTTAGATCGTCGGACATCATTATTCCCAAATCCCTGACATGCTGTTTTTTCTACTATGGGAAGATTCGATTGTGTTTTGTACCCTGTATTATGTTTCAGATCCTCATTTTTGCCGTACCTGAGTACCTGAAATTTATCACTGTTAAACATCATGTTATTTTCTGCTGCCCAATCAAAAACTTTGTTGACATCTGCTTGTAGTTTTTCAATGTCTTCAGCAGAGGTAGTTTTCATGCTGATTTTTGTCATCTGCAAAGGACGACACGAAGCTGTGACGTGAATTTTTGTCTATATCAGATATGAGAATAAGGAACAGTAGCGATGCAAGGACTGTACCTTGAGGTACAGAGCTTTTAACATCGCTTGGACTCGATTTTAACTGACTGACTGTTACTCTTTGTGTTCTGTTCGACAGGATATTGAGTATCCAGCGTCCTACTTTTCCAGTTATTCCCATTGACCTCATTTTGTGAGCTATCACCCCATGGTCACATTTGTCGCACGCCTTTGCAAAGTCTGTGTATACAACATCTGCATTTTGCTTTTCTTCTAGGGCTTCTCTGATTTTGTCATAGTAGTTGAGTAACTGTGATAACCGAGAGTAGTGATAATCATGTGAAGTGATAACCGTGTGAAGTGATAACCATGTATAGTGATAACCGTGTGTAGTGATAGCTGCGTGTAGTGATAGCTGCATGTAGTGATAACCAAGTGTAGTAAGAACCGTGTGTAGTGATAACCGTGTGAAGTGATTCCCGTGTTTAGTAATAACCGAGTGTAGTGATAACCGTGTGTAGTGATAACCGTGTGTAGTGATAACCGTGTGTTGAGATAGCTGGTTGTAGTGATAACCGTGTATAGTGATAACCGTGTGTAGTGATAGCTGTGTCTAGTGATAACCGTGTGTAGTGATAACCGAGTGTTGAGATAACCGTGTGTAGTGATAACCGTGTAGTGATAACTGTGTTGACTGACAACCGTTTGAAGTGATACCCGTGTATTTACCTAATTGTACTTACCTAATTTTGCTTGCGGAGGGTTGAGCTCTGGCTCTTCGGTCCCGCCTCTCAACCGACAATCAACAGATGTACAGGTTCCTGAGCCTATTGGACTCTATCATGTGTAGTCATAATCGTGTGAAGTGATAACCAAGTCTCGTCACCACCACTCCTAACCTTCACCACCTTCCCTACCCTTCACCAATAACCCTAACCTTCACCTTCCCTACCCTTCACCACCCTCCCAACCCTTCACCATCTTCCCTACCCTTCACCACCTTCCCTACCCTTTCCCACCTTCCTTACCCTTCACCACCTTCCCTACCCACCACCACCTTCTTTACCCTTCACCAACTTCCCTACCTTCACCACCATCCCTACCATTCACCATCACCCCTAATCTTCACCACCTTCCCTACCCTTCACCATCACCATCTTCCCTAACCTTCACCACAACCCTTACCCTTCAACACCTTCCCTACCCTTGACCACCTTCCCTACCCTTTACCACCTTCCGTACCCTTCAGCATCTTCCCAACCCTTCACCACCTTCCGTACCCTTCACCACATTCCCTACCCTTCAACACCACCCCTAACCTTCACCACCTTCCCTACCCTTCACCATCACCCCTAACCTTCACCAGCTTCCCTACCCTTCACCACCATCGCTAACCTTCACCATCTTCCCTACCCTTCACCAACACCCCTAATCTTCACCACCTTCCCTACCCTTCACTATCACCCCTAACCTTCACCACCTTCCATATCCTTCACCATCACCCCTAACCTTCACCACCTTCTCTACCCTTCACCACCACCCCTAACCTTCACCACCTTCCCTACCCTTCACCACCATCGCTAACCTTCACCATCTTCCCTACCCTTCACCATCACCCCTAATCTTCACCACCTTCCCTACCCTTCACCATCACCCCTAACCTTCACCACCTTCCCTACCCTTCACCATCACCCCTAACCTTCACCACCTTCTCTACCCTTCACCACCACCCCTAACCATCACCACCTTCCCTACCCTTCACCACCATCGCTAACCTTCACCATCTTCCCTACCCTTCACCATCACCCCTAATCTTCACCACCTTCTCTACCCTTCACCACTACCCCGAACCTTCACCCTCTTCCGTACCTTTCACTACCTTCATTACCCTTCACCATCTTCCCTACCCTTTACCACCTTTTCTACCCTTCACCACCTTCTCTAGTCTTCACCACCTTCCGTACCCTTCACCACCACCCCTACCCTTCACCACCTTTTCTACCCTTCACCACCTTCATACCCTTTACCACCTTCCCTACCCTTCACCACCTTCCCTACCCTTTACCACCTTCCCTACCCTTCACCACCTTCCCTACCCTTCACCACCTTCCCTACCCTTCACCACCTTCCTTACCCTTCACCACCACCCCTAACCTTCATCCTCTTCCGTACCTTTCACCACCACACGTACCCTTCGCCACCTCCCCTAACATTCACTACCTTCCCTACCCTTCATCACCACACATACCCTTCACAACCTTTTCTACCCTTCACCACCTTCATACCCTTCACCACCTTCCCTTCCCTTCACCACTATCCCTAACCTTCACCACCTTCCCTACCCTTCACCACCACCCCTAACCTTCACCACTACCCCTAACCTTCACCATCACCTCTACCCTTCACTACTACCCCTAATCTTCACCACCTTCCCTACCCTTCACCACTACCCCTAACCTTCAACACCTTCCCTACCCTTCACCACCACCCCTAACCTTCAACACCTTCCCTTCCCTTCACCATCACCTTTACCCTTCACTACTACCCCTAACCTTCACAACCTTCCCTATCCTTCACCACTACCCCTAACCTTTATGGTCACCTCTACCCATCACCACTACCCCTAATCTTAACCACCTTCCCTACCCTTCAAAACTACTCTTAACATTCCCTACCCTTCACCACCACCCCTAACCATCACCACCTTCCCTACCCTTCACCACCACCCTCAACCTACACCACCGTCCCTACCCTTCACCACCACCCTTAATCTACACCACCGTCGCTACCCTACACCACCATCCCTACCCTTCACCACCACCCATAACCTACACCACCGTCCGTACTCATCACCACTACCCCTAACCTTTACCACCTTTCCTACCCTTCACCAATACACCTAATCTTCCCTACCCTTCACCACCACCCCTAACCTTCACCACCTTCCCTACCCTTCATCACCACCTTTAACCTACCCCACCGTCCCTACCCTTCACCATCAACCTTAACCTACACCACCATTCCTACCCTTCACCATCAACCTTAACCTTCACCACCTTCCCTACCTTTTACCAACTCAACTCTTCACCACTTTCCTTGAGCCCTTTAATTGTGCCACTTGCACCCTTTTGTTCCCAGTTGCTGAGTCTGAAACAACAACAAATACAACAACAACAAATACAACAACAACAACTACACTACCTATAGCCACCTCAACTCCTCTTTACCTATTAAGTTCATCCCATTAACAATGTCCAAATAAAACTTTCCCCCTAACTAATTATTTATTATCTAAGATATTAAAATTATTGGGAGGGCCAGCGTAACTTTAGCGGCGGTACAGGTTCCCTGGACTTTGCCCTTGGAGGCCCCTGGACTTGGACCCCGGGACCAGGCTCCTGGACCTTACCCCTGGATGCCACTGGATCTGGCCCCTGTAGGCCTCGGGACCTGCACGCGGGAGGCCCCTGGAGGGCCCTGGACCTGGCCCCTGGAGGCCCCGGGACCTGGCCCTTGGAGGCCACGGGACCTGGCTCCTGGAGGCCTCGGGACCTGGCCCCTGGTCGTGGCCCCTGAAGGCCCCTGGACCTGTCCCCTGGAGGCCCTGGGACCTGGCCCCTGGAGGCCGTTGGACCTGCCCCCTGGAGGCCCCTAGACCTGGCCTCTGGAGGCCCCTGAAAGCCCTGGAACCTGGCCCAAGGATGCCCCCTGGACCTGGCCCCAGGAGTAGGAGCTATCACTACACCGTGTGATAGCTCCATGTAGTGATGAAGTGATAACAGTGTGCAGTGATAACTGTGTAGTGATAACAGTGTGTAGTGATAACAGTGTGTATTGATAACCGTGTGAAGTGACAAAAGTGTGTAGTGATAACAGTGTGTAGTGATAACCGTATGTAATGATAACCGTGTGTAATCATAACCGTATGAAGTGATAACAGTGTGCAGTGATAACAGTGTGTAGTGATAACAGTGTGTAGTGATCAAAGTGTATAGTGATAACCGTGTGAATTGATAACAGTATGTAGTGATAAGAGTGCGTAGTGATAACCGTGTATAGTGATAACCGTATGTAGTGACAACAGTGTGTAGTGATAACAGTGTTTAGGTATAACACTGTGTAATGATAACCGTATGAAGTGATACCAGTCTTAAGTGATAAATGTGTGTTGTGAAAACCGTGTGTAGTGATAACCGTGTGTAGTGATAACCGTGTAAAGTAATAACCGTGTGAAGTGATAACAGTGTGTTGTGATAACAGTGTGTAGTGATAAAAGTGTGTTATGATAACCGTGTGAAGTGATAACAGTGTGTAGTGATAACAGAGTGTAGTGATAACAGCGTGCAGTGATAATCGTGTGTAGTCATAACTGTATGAAGTGATAACAGTGCGTAGTGATAACAGTGTGTAGTGATAACAGTGTGTAGTGATAACAGTGTGTAGTGATAACAGTGTGTAGTGATTACAGTGCGTAGTGATAACCGTGTGTAGTGTTAACCGTGTGTAGTGATAACTGTGTGTTGTGATAGCCGTGAATAGTGATAACAGTGTGTAGTGATAATCGTATGTAGTGATAACAGTGTATAGTGATAACAGTGTGTAGTGATAACAGTGTGTAGTGATAACCGAGTGTAGTGATATCAGTATGTAGTGATAACAGTGGTTAGTGATAACCGTGTGTAGTTATAACCGTGTGTAGTAATATCCGTGTGAAGTGATAACAGTGTGTAGTAATAACAGTGTTTACTGATAGTGTAGTGGTAACCGTGTGTTGTAATAACCGTGTGTAGTGGTAATCGTGTGAAGTGATAACCGTTTGTAGTGATAACAGTGTTTAGTGATAACCGTGTGTAGTGATACCAGTGTGTAGTAATAATAGTGTGTAGTGATAACTGTGTGAAGTGATAACCGTGTGTAGTGATAACCACGAGTAGAGATAACCGTGTGAAGTGATAACCGTGTGTTGATATAACTGTGTTTAGTTTTAAATTTAAATTTTGCCCCAAGTGTGCAGTGATAGCCGCGTGTAGTGACAACCGTGAGTTGTGATAACTGTGTGTAGTGATACCCATCTGTAGTGATAACCGTGTGTAGTTATAGCCGTGTGTAGTGATAACCGTGTGAAGTGATAACCGTGAGTAGTGATAGCCATGTTAAGTGATTACCGGGTGAAGTGATAATCGTGTAAAGTGATAAACGTGTGTAGTGATAACCGTGTGTAGTGATAACCGTAGTAGTAGGGTTGACACGCCACAGAACATTTTTTTTTTTGGGCGGAGGACCCCTGTAGGGTTGACACGCCACAGAACATTTTTTTTTTTGGGCGGAGGACCCCTGTAAGGTTGACACGCCACAGAACATTTTTTTTTCTGGGAAAAAAATCCCCTGTGTGAGCCGTGGTTTTCAGGTTCCAAAATCCCGTGTGTGAGCCAGGGTTTTCAGGTAAATTTTGTCAGTCACAGATTTTAGAAGTAAGGATTTCTTACGAGAAAAATAATTTCCGAGACATAGAAGTTTGTTAAGGCCTTATGGGACAAATTCAAGTAACGTATGTAGCTCTTTAGGGCTTCCAGGAGAACTCTACGGACATATTTTACATGTTTTCAACTTACAAAATCGTCTATGTAAGCCATAGTTATTCATATAAATTTAGAAAATCACCTGTGTAAGTCATGGTTTTCAAGTCTCGTACATCACACCCCCCTCCCTCCCTCCCCCCTTACCTCGCAATCTGTCGCGTCACCTTTATTTACTTTGCGCCCAGCCAGCCAGTCGGCTCTTAATCTTATCTTATCCATAATATCTGGACCGTCCCTCCTCTCTCTCTCGCTCCCTCCTCTCTCTCTCTCCTCTTCATATTATTCCCTCTTCCTATTTTCTGACATACTAATATTTTATTCCTTTTTCATTAACCAGTCAGTTTTATACAAATCAACCGAAGCATCTCAATGTAACCTTTAATACTGAAACTGCCTCAGAGACTATCTAAGCTGGCCCCAGCTACCTGCCCCAGGCTATCTGCCCGAGGCAATCATCACCTGATTACCTGCCCCAGACATCCACCAGTCATTGTCGGCGTTCGCCACCGTAATAATTTATATATATATACATTAAGCTTTAATAAAACTTATTTATTTATTTATAATTTATTTAGTCATCTAATTCTTAGTTTACACAATTTATAATAAAAGAGTTTATCCCCAGTATTCGCCAATCATTCTCGCTATTAATAAAACAGCCAAACGCTCACTCAGGGGCACACTATCGTTATTACGCTCATTCAGGGGCCCCCTCAGATCGCCAAAGTCTCAGAGGCCTACACTTTCAGTCTACATTCAATCTTCATCCTGTTCACAAGGTTCCCCTAGCCTAGTCATATCATCATGTCAGTGTGTCCTCTGTGCCTGTCTCCTATCAACAACGAAATCGTTCATGTGTGTCAAACACGATGTTTAACATGCCTCGGTGAAATGTCCATCAACGCTCTTCAAGAATGCAGACTATACTGTATAGGATGCAACGGGCCTACACCGCCTGGACATTTTGACGTAACCTGTACCAGCTGTGGGCAACTCTATTGTGCAAATCGTAAGTACCTCTTTTTCTCGCACATTCAATAAACTTTCAAAGAAAATATATATCCGAAACACACATACATACATACAGACAGTCAATTTATATATATTATTTTCATTTCAGTTCATGGTTCTACTTCATGCCCATACTGTCGTTTCTCCGTTAACCGGGAACCTCCCACCGAAGCCAGAAACATCATTGAACCTCCACCCAAACGCCGTCGCATCATAAATAACCGTACGTTTTCACAATAATTTTCGTAATTTTAAAAGTTAATAATTGTATTTTTAACAAGTGTATAAACAAGTAATAAGTACTCATACAGAAAAATATTTCCATTACAGGAGTTCCTATTCGTGATCAAGAGAATCTCATACTTGGTGGAATCAACATCCCAGCTCGTAAGTAATATTATTATTTATCTGTAATTCAGTTTTTCCTCTTATTTAAACTTTTTGTTTTTCCTCTTAATAATAACACCTCTTATTTACACGATATTTTCCTATTAAGGTTTTCAAATCCTCTTATTGTTTTCAAATGTGTTTTCCTCTTAATGTTTATTCATTGCTAATATTATATTACAGAATCGCCCCTGGATTCAACCCAACCCTCTGAGTGGAGCACGCCTGTACGCAGTCAACCCCAGCTGTCCCAGGAGCTAGAAGAAGATGCACCAGACGGCAACCAGCATGCATCCTCAGATGAAGAAGAAGAAGACAATCAACCCCCTGTTCACGACATATCAGATGAAGAAGTCAACGCTCCAGATTCCCCAGAGGTACTTAACTTAGATAACGTTGTTCCGCGAGTGTTAGAAGTCATTAACCATTTCGAAGGTTCTTTCTCGAGACATTCGTTCTCCATTCCCGGTCATTTAGACGCTGACCCCAGCGTATATATAAATAGGTATAGGGAATTTTTTATAGAATATATAGACAATCAGTTCAGACAAATACAGGAAGAATTCCCTCCCTCATTTCACATTTACCCTGATGTAAGCCTAATTTTGCAAAAACTTAATCATGCCGACAATCAATATGAAATATTAGACGAAGTATTTTCAATTAGAGGCGAAACTCAGATTGTTACACAGGAAGAGGTGGAAGTTCTTGTAAATTCATGGGTTGACGAAATGTCTGCTAAAATTGACGAATGCCTAAAAAATGTCCAATCCTCAAGTGTAGGAATTCATTCCATGTCAGGCTTTGCCATTAATTTTTCGTATATTCGCCACCCTATGCACCTTGGATCTTACGTACCATATCCTGCAAAATTAAAGGGTAAAGAATCAGTATTTAATCCTGAAAGTGAAGGAGATGAGTGTTTGTTACAGTGCATTGCAGCGTATAAAAACTTAGCATTGGGCAGGACTATGAATAACGTTAGACAACATTACAAAAGCCTTCGATGGTGTAGAAGATTCGTAGTATGGGCAGATGAAATCAGATTCCCCGTATCATTTGATAACCTTAAGAAAATAGAGAAGCTTAACAAAATTTCTATTTATATTTATACAATAACTCATGAAAGTAACAGATACTATCTTAGTTTAGCTAGGAAAAGCCAGGAAAAGTACGCCGATAAAGTCCCTTTGTTGTTATTAGAAGGCAAGCATCTCTGTCTGATAAAGGATTTTGATAAATTTGTAAAGAATATTAACCATAACCACGGTAGAATTCCTGACACTCATAAATTCTGCAAAATTTGCCTTTTGCATGCTCCCTTAGATGAAATTCAGGCTCACGAAGAGTCATGCACTGTATCCCAAGTATTTTCGTTCTATAACACTAATGATAAAATCAGTTTTAAAAATTACGGTAGGACCTATAGCCCAACTCACACCGCCTATTACGATTTTGAATGTCTATTAGACCGTCAAAATCCTAGAGGCATGGTGGAATGTAAGCATAAAGCAATTGCTTATGCTTACATGATTTTAGACAGGGAATTCAATGTCGTAGAAACGTATTCATACGTAGGCCCAGACGCTGTCAATCATTTTATTACCAAGCTAGAAGCCTCATGGAAAGCTATTCATGCTCAGCTCCCCAACTTCCCTAAGAACTTGTCTAGAGAACAGGAAAGAATGTTTCAAAGACAAAATACGTGTCAATTGTGTCATCAAACTTTCAAAGATAAGAAAGATAAACATAGACATCATAATCATGCTATTCAGGAAAATAATTACTTAGGTGCTTATTGTGCTCGTTGCAATTTACAATGTAAAAATGCTCGTAGATACTTGACCACATTTTCCCATAATGCTGCCTATGATCTTGGAATTATACTTAAAGAACTGTCCAAAAATCCTAACCGCGATGTAGAAATTCTAACCAAGGAAGGATTGAAATTTATGCAAGTCATCATAGGTAAACTTAAATTCCTAGATAGCCTAGCTCTCCTTAATGGGTCATTAGGAACCTTAGCAAGCGAGCACGTTGCCGGTAAGAAACCCACCAAGTACACTGAACACATACTAAATGGCGTATCCGATGAAGCTAAAGCTCTGTTAATTAAAGGTAAACAAAGCCTATGTTATGATTATATTTCTTCCATGGACGTGTTAGATGAACCTCAGCTCCCTTCGCGAGATAAGTTTTACAATGTTTTACATGACTCTCCACTCTCTGAAGAAGATTATAACAATGCTCTTAAAGTATTTAATTTAGGGAACTGTACAAACATCAAGGATTACCTCATGTTATATTTAAAAGTTGACGTGGGAATGCTAGTTGATATATTTACACTTTGGCGAACATCACTGAAAGAAATTTATGAACTAGATATTGTTTTCTATGTATCACTTCCTAGTTATGCTTGGGATGCGTTCTTATTTAAATCAAAAGTTGTACTTGACTATGTGTATGATCAGAATATATATGATTTGTTGAGAAGGAATCTTAGAGGAGGGTTCACATCTTCCATTAGACAATTTACACAGGCTGTTAACGAGCACACTACATCTAACCCTAGCTCTGATGACGATACTCACATTTTGTACCTCGACTTTAACAGCTTATATGCAGCGTGCATGGCTGAGGTACTTCCCCAGGGAGGGATTAGACAATTAACTGACCTTGAGCGGGATACCTTATTAGGGCAAGGGTTACAGCATATCCCCTGTAATCAAGACAAAGGCTATTGGATTTTATGCGATACAAAACATGTATCTCCCGAGGTAGCCAGGTATACTGATGATCTGCCCCTTGTACTGTCTCATACTAATATAACGGAGGAGTTTTTGTCAGAGTACAGTAAGAAAACCCTTAATGATGAAAAACGTAAGCTCCCACCTAAAAATACAAAGTTAATTGCATCCCACTTGCCCCAAAACGACTACTTAGTAAGCCTTGATTTCCTGCAATTGCTATTAAAACTTGGACTAGAAGTTGAACGAGTAAAAACAATCTATGAATTTAATCAGGCTCCCTATTTAAAAGATTTTATTTCAACCAACATTCGAGAACGAGCCAATACCACCTGTAAAGTTAAAGGAAAAGCTTTTAAACTCATAAGTAATAGTCTGTACGGGAAATCAATGACAAATATATCTAGATATGCTAATACTCACCATCTAGTAACGACAAAACATTCATTCTTAACTCATGCAAGAAACCCTTTGTATAAACGAGCTGTCTCTTTAGGTCAAGATAGGGTTCTCTGTACAGTAATGAAAGACATCCTTAAAGTTACCACTCCTTCTTACATGGGATATCAGATCTTGCAGATAGCCAAGAGGCGTTTATACGAGTTCTGGTATAATGTAGTTAAAGCCCATTATGGGGAGAGAGCTAGACTAATTTATACGGATACAGACTCATTCATATTTACTCTGACCTGTAAAGATGCTTTCCAAGAAATGACAAAAGCTCCTCTAGTAGATTATATGGATTTCAGTAATTTTGACAAAGATCATCCCATGTATTCTGCTACTCGCAAAGGTGAACTAGGACTCCTCAAGTCAGAAGTAAAGCAGAAAATCATAACTGAATTAATTGCACTCAAGCCTAAAACTTACTCTCTCCTAACCCTTGATAATGAACATTTATGTAAATGTAAAGGGATTCCTTATCACCAACAAAAGAAAATAACACATGCATCTTTTCAGAACACATTAGAGACAAATACAACTTTTAATTTTGTATCCCGATCTATTCGTAATGTTAATGGACAGATATGCACGTGTAAAACAACTAAGCGCGGTCTGTCAGCTTTTGATGACAAGAGGTACCTCATTAGTCCCACAGAGTCATTAGCTTACGGTCACCCAGACATTCCAGAGCGTGAGGTACGGGTACAGGTAGAGGAAGAGGTACAGGAAGAGGTACAGGTAGAGGAAGAGGTGCAGGTAGGGGATCCAGTAATTGTAGATAATCCCCAACGAAGACGTCAATTGTTCCCCATTTTTAATCTTTGGGAAAAGCGGGATAGAGTCGCTCAGCAATTATTCCCTAACAACAACAACTAAGTCTGTTACTGTATTGTCTATGTATTATCTATAACTATATTCAAATGTCTATGATATTGTATTGGCTATGATTTGTTACTGTATTGGATATGAAAATGACTAAGATTTGTTACTGTATTGGATATGATTTGTTACTGTATTGGATATGTTATGGCTATGATTTAATGTCTATGATAATGTATATTCTATGATTTTATTACTGTATTTGATATGTTCAAATTGCTATTTTAAGACTGATTTATTTATTACTGTATTGGATATGTTATGATATTTGATATTCTATGATTTTATTACTGTATTTGATATGAAAATGACTATGATTCAAATGTCTATAATAATGTATATTCTATGATTTTATTACTGTATTGGATATGTTATGACTATGATTTTATTGGCTATGATATTGTATATTCTATGATTTTATTACTGTATTGGTTATGTTATGACTATGATTTTATTGGCTATGTTTAAATAAAACTCGAATGTAGATTTCGTTTAAATACTCCTTTCATTATATATTTGTAGTTAGTCTATTGAATCCTAGCAACATGGAAGGGCAGAAAAAAGTTATTACTGAATCCCAGTTGAATATATTTAGTGAACCGTCAAGAATTATTATTGCTGGATTTTCAAATGGTGGGAAGAGCTATTTATGTGCTAAAATGATAGAGAAATATCAGCAGAACTTTGCAAAAATAATTATCTGTGGAAGCGGGTATAAAGAGTTGAGAACTAATCCACTTATTAAACATAAGATATCTTTTTACTCTGAAATTGTAAACCCTTTAGATGATCGTGATCCAGAGGACACATCTCATATATTAGTTGTTTATGATGACTTGTATGTTGAATCTACAAACTCTAAAATAGTAAGTGACATATTTACTAAGGGACGGCATGAGAACATCTCTGTTATTTTTATAACCCAAAATATATTTTTCAGTGGGAAATTTTCTAGATCTATAAGTTTAAATGCTTCTCATTTTATTCTGCTTAAATCAAGAGACTTGTCCCAGATAGAAACATTAGGCAGACAAATATTCGGAAAACAAGATGCCAAGAAATTTTTAGATATATATAAGAAAGTGATTTCTCGACAGTATGGGTATTTACTTGTTGACTTGGGCGTTAAAACACCTGAATCCATAATATTTAGGGGAAATATTGTAAATGAACCCCCATATGAAATAGTGTATCAATGGTGAACATTACACAAGCTCTTAATAAGATATACAATGACCCCAAGTCCATAGGTGGGTTTGGTGGCGTTTTAAAATTGTATAAGGCTGCAAAGAAAACAATCCCTGAAATAACTATAAAAGATGTGAAAGACTATTTAAAAACGTCTAATGCTTATACCTTACATCTATTAAAAAAACGTAAATTTAAACGAAGACGTATCTTAGCACCTAGACCTAAAGCTTTCTTTACCAGTGACTTGGCTGATATGACATTGTTAGCTAAGCACAACAATGATATTAAATATTTATTAGTTTGTGTTGATATATTTTCAAGGTTTGCACATGTAGTTCCACTATCCACTAAATCAGGTCAGAGTGTAAGTGAAGCCATGAAAGCTGTTCTGGATTTACCTTCATCAAAAGGTGTAAGGAAGCTTAACACTGATAAGGGCGGTGAATTCTATAATAAATATATGAAACGATTGTTAGCCAGTAAAAACATTGATCTGTACAGTGTATTTTCTCAGGAAACTAAAGCCAGCATTGCAGAGAGATTTATAAGAACATTGAAAACTAAGATATATAAATATTTAACGGCTTATAACACCTTAACCTATATAAATGTTTTACCTGATATGGTTAAAACGTATAATAGAACACCACATAGAGGATTAAAGGGGAAAATACCTATTGATGTACATGCTTTATCTTCGCCTCGAGATGTGACTAGGCAATTTAAGCTCATGTATAAAGGAGAGCAGCAGACTAAGCCGCGCATCAGTAATCATCTGTCTGTAGGAGATACAGTACGGCTTGCCTTATCTAATCGTATTTCAAAGTTCAAAAGAGGTTTTCATCAACAGAACACTAAGGAAATATTTACAATTGCTCAAATTGATACTAAACAACCCGTGCCTTTATATTATCTAAAGGACTTAAATAATAGACTTATAGAAGGCGGATTTTATAGAGAGGAATTGACTCCCACCTACTTGTCAGATACATTTGAAATTGAGAGAATTATAAGTAAACGTAAAGTTGGTAATACTACTTTATATAAAGTTAGATACGTCGGTTACGACAGTTCATTTGATCAGTGGGTGAATTCAGATGACGTGAAGAAACTATGAAGAAGCAGCCCTTAGTTAGAAAGTATCGTGGATTTATTGAACTATTAGCTAGATTAGGTTATAATTCTAGGAAAAAGTTAATTAAGACTCTTAAAAAGGAACATATACTTTGCTTATCAGAAATATTTAATAATTTCTTAAAAAATAAAATTGAAGTTGGGAAGCCTATTTTAAAGAGACTTTCTAAATATAGAGCTCTACTCCATACATTAGCCTGTAAGAAGAAAGCTATTTCACTCAAGAAAGACATATTAACGAGTAAAAGAGGAGGTAATTTATTGGGCATTTTACTTCCCATAGCTATAAATTTCATTTCAAGGCTATTTAATAAGGAATAATGAAAGAATTCTATCTTGTACCACGAAAAGCTATTGATCAACAGAAGCCTACGGCAGTAAGTGTTGAGAAGCCTATGACGACAGTGAGAACAAATCCTGTTATACAACACTTGATAGACTTAAGATTAAAGCTTAAGGATTATGATTTTGCTGTCTCCTTGTTAAATTATTTTAATACAACTGGACTTGTAAAGTGGGATGAGGAAGGGAACATTACATCGCCAGTTACTGGGCTCAATATTGTTGATGACGTTATAGGCAGGATGTGCACTCCGAAATTGTTATTCCCAGAAGATAAACTGCCAATTGCAAAGTTGTTCTTCTCTTTGACATCTACACCTAAGAATTTATTTAGAAATGTAGATGCGAAAAATCAAGTGTTTTCTCCTCCAAGTTTGAAGAGGAAGATCAAGGCTGTAGATGAAGGAGAGTCTACCTGGATATCATATTAAGGTGAGTTTCTGTTTATTTTTATCATTTACTATTAGTCTACAGGATGGATAGTTACGTTATATATGCAGCGAGTAACTCTGATACTGATGTATTTAAAAACAATGCTCCCAATGCTTTTGAAAATAGATTACATAATCAGCTGCCTTTAGACCCGAATAAAGCTTATGAAGTGTGCCTGAAGAATATATTCCTGCCTCCATCTTATTTCGCTGTTAGGAGGAATGACCCGGAAAGTTTTATTTCAGTTCAACTTCTAGTGTCTAATAAAAGTTTATCTGATTTGAGTACGGTGAATACATCTTTCACTTTAAAGTCGGATATTTTAGCCAGTGATAATTGCATAGAGCTAACGACTATTTTAAATAGAGAAATTTCTACTATATTTTCAAAAGGTTCACTGAGTTTTATAGGACCCGTACTTAATTATAATTTCCCAGATCACGGGGACGTTTATATGAAATATGATTCGAGTATTAATCGAATTAAGTTTAATGCAGCATTTAGTGAGAAGTTGTTAAAATTATTTATTACAAAGGATGGAAAATTAGTTGTTCGAATTTCTTTATCTTTCGGTCGAAATATATGTAAAGTTATTGGAGCTGAAGTAGGTAAAGCCTATGATATTTTTATTATGAATAAGCCACCTAATAACAGGTTATTTGTACAAGATACTTGCTATTATCATCCTAGGCCAGGAGGCCGTATAGATTTCTTGTGTGTATATTGTGATAAGGTGCAGCCCACCATGTTTGGTAATCAGATTGTAAATATCTTGGATGTTGTTTCGTTTCAAAGTAATGTAACACACAGGAAATTATATAAACCTTTAAATACGACTAATATTGATGGCATCAGTATTAGATTAACAGATCAAGATGGGGAGCCTGTATATTTTGAAAAGGATGGATGTACGATTGCAGTATTACATATTAGACCCGTTGATATATAATGGCATGAGTAGAGGGAGTTTATCATTCTCTCTTGGCCTGTTTAAACATGAGGGTCGGGTTTGTACCGCTGTCTGTTGACGAGGTAGGGCGATTTATCGCTCCTCGAGGGAAGAGAGGTGGAGCACTGAGCGATATTACTGTTTTTGATAGAAGACATTTAAGAGGAGGTGGAATATTAAGTTTCTTAACTGGTCTAGCTCGTAGAGCAACTCCTTTCCTATTAAAAACTATCATGCCAGCTGCATTGACAATGGGACAGAATGTTTTGCAGGATATAAATGCCGGTCAAGGTACTTTGAAAGATTCAATTAGAAAACGCGGTATGGAAACATTGAAAAGTATTGGTCCTAAATTGTTAGCAGGTGGCCGAATAACGAAAAGAAAAACGAAAAGACCTGCCTATATAAAGAAAATGGATAGATATAAAGACGTGTTTTCATAAAAACAGTACTAGTTGTATGCTAGACGCAGACATGATGAGTGTAAATGCTCCTAGTGCAGCATTGCAAGTTCCTTTAGAAAATTATACAGCTGCTATAAGCGATGGCTTTCCTAAAGTTAGTCCTCATAGAATGGTTGAAAGTACGATATTTTCAAGACAGACACAGGATATTTTACCTGTGAATTCAAGTATTAACAATAAATTTAAAGACTCTTATATTGAATTCCGTATCCCGGGAGTTAAGGGCCAATTTATTGATCTTTCGAGCTTGACGCTAGAACTGATGGTTGAATTAACGGGACCTGACGGAATTACGGCTTTAGCGGATATTAAAAATGCATCAATAGTCAATGGCTTGTCCCAGACAATGTTTAAAGCTGTAACTGTTTATTTAAATGAGCAAGTGGTGGAAACTAATTCACTATTTTCATATTTATCATATGTAAAGCTAATGACGACGCTTTCTGAATGTAAAGCTGAAAGATTTAAAGAACTGACGTATTTCTATAATGATGTTTTCCCTGAAAAATATGATGTAGATTATTTTAAGAATGCCTCAGAAGACCTTAAATCTAGATTTGTAAAGTTAAAAACTGAGGGAGTAAATTGTTGCTTTAAACTGCTATTGGACATTACAACTTTGAGCGAATATCTTTTGGATGGAATTGATATTCGTTTGAGATTAGAACTTAACAGTGATCCGTGGGTTATAAACAGTATTGAATCTGGATATAAGTTTAACATAAAACTAGCTAGAATGTGGATTGATCGGATAACTCCATTTGCATCTGGATTGGAGGCTATTAATAGAGCTCTGGCTGAACAAAATACACCAGTTACATATACGTTTGATAAGACACTCCATAAGACGTTCATTCTCGGTAATGGGCAGCAGAGATTAAGTATTGACCAGCCATGGGGGAGCATTATCCCAGATAAATTATTTATTATGATGATGGATATGGAAGCAATATCAGGAGCGTATACACTTAATCCACTTTATTTCGATCACTGCGATTTATCTAATGTATATATTACACGTGATGGGACAAACTTATTTAATATAACTTGCAAGTTCCCGAATAAATGTTCGAAACTATACTACGAGACTCAAAATACAGTAGGCTTTAATGCTTGCAATACCTTGACATATAATTCATTTATAAAAGGAAGAACATTACTGGCATTTAGACTAACGCCTGAGGAATTGAGAGATACCCTTCCTATAGAGGCTTCGGGCAACCTGAGAATTACATTAGAATTTGCTGTTCCAGCGAAATCAAATAAAGTTATTATTTTATTCGGAATTACAACGGGAGTATTGAGAATTTATTCCGATAGGCGAGTTGTGTGTGATACAAGAGCATGAACTGCAAACAAATTAATACGGCATTGAACGATATGAAAGGTAGTAAAGCTAAATATATTGGATGCTATTTAGCGACGGATATATATAGAATAATGAAGCAAATACGGGACAGGCCGATTATGTTTATAATAAACACCTTAGGAAGAGACTCTAAGGAAGTAATGGGTCACTGGATTGCTGTATATAAATCTAAACGGAAAATAGTTATACTCGATTCATATGGAATAAATGTGTATTCGCCATATATTTCGGAGTTTTTAAATTATTATAAAGACTGTGATGTATACACGTTTACAGAGAGACTTCAGAGTTTAAATACTTACGTATGCGGGCTATATGCGATGTTTTTCTGTTACCATCTTTCAAACAAGGATCTAAAAACTGCAATAAAGCTATTTGAAACTAGTTTTACTTATGGAGAATATATGCAGAATGATAGGAACGTAATGAGGCTATCTTATGCTTTATTTAAAAATATGCCGAGCTGCTATGAAACGCTGTGTTATGATAAGAGCGATATTTGTTGGAAAATGTGCTTGGAGACGACTGGCTGAATGAGGCTATAATAAATTATCTAATGGAAAATGGTGAGTACATTTGTTTTGAGGTTTTATGTGTCTGATAAATATTGTACATGTGTAAACGCTATCTGAAACTGTTATTCTTTATTTACAGAGATGAAGAGTGAATAGGATGGATATTATACAAGCGGATTGAGGAGCGAGCTTCTTAGAACTTCGGGCTAAATGAATCGTTTATTATAAATTGTGTAAACTAAGAATTAGATGACTAAATAAATTATAAATAAATAAATAAGTTTTATTAACGCTTAATGTATATATATAAATTATTACGGTGGCGAATGCCGACAATGACTGGTGGATGTCTGGGGCAGGTAATCAGGTGATGATTGCCTCGGGCAGATAGCCTGGGGCAGGTAGCTGGGGCCAGCTTAGATAGTCTGTGAGCCAGTTTCAGTATTAAAGGTTTCATTGAGATGCTTCGGTTGATTTGTATAAAACTGACTGGTTAATGAAAAAAAAGGAATAAAATATTAGTATGTCAGAAAATAGGAAGAGGGAATAATATGAAGAGGAGAGAGAGAGAGAGAGAGAGGAGGGAGAGAGAGAGAGAGGAGGGACGGTCCAGATATTATGAAGATAAGATAAGATTAAGAGCCGACTGGCTGGCTGGGCGTAAAGTAAATAAAGGTGACGCGACAGATTGCGAGGTAAGGGGGGGGGGGGGGAGGGAGGGGGGGGTGTGATGTACGAAACCCTGAAAACCACGACTTACACAGGTGATTTTCTAAATTTATATGAATAACTAAGGCTTACATAGACGATTTTGTAAGTTGAAAACATGTAAAACATGTCCGTAGAGTTCTCCTGGAAACCCTAAAGTGCTACACACGATATTTGAATTTCTCCCATAAGGCCTTAACAAACTTCTATGTCTCGGAAATTATTTTTCTCGTAAGAAATCCTTACTTCTAAAATCTGTGACACAAAATTTACCTGAAAACCCTGGCTCACACAGACGATATTGGAACCTCAAAACCCTGGCTCACACCGACGATATTGGAATCTGAAAACCCTGGCCCGCACAGACGATATTTGACCTGAAAAAAAAAAAGGTACCTGTGGCATGTCAAGTCCACAGGGGTCCGCTCCCCCAAAAAAAAAGGTAACTGTGGCATGTCATCCCTACTACTAACCGTGTGTAGTAATACCGGTGTGCAGTGATAACAGTGTGAAGTGATAACAATGAGTAGTGATAGCCGTGTCAAGTGATTACCGTGTGATGTGATAACCGTGTGTAGTGATAACTGTGTAAATTGATAACCGTGTGTAGTGATAACCGTGTGTATTGATCACCGTATGTAGTGATAACAGTGTATAATGATAATTGTGTGTAGTGATAACCGTGTGCAGTGATAGCCGTCTGTAGTGATAACCGTGTGTAGTGATAACAGAGTGTAGTGATAACCGTGTGTACTGATAACATTGTGTTGTGATAACACTGTGTAGTGATGAACGTGTGTAGTGATAACCATGTGTAGTGATAAACGTATGAAGTGACAACCGTGTGAAGTGATAACCGTGTGTATTGATAATCGTGTGTAGTGATAACCCGGTGTAGTGATAACCGTGTGTAGTGAAATACGTGTGAAGTGATAACCGTATGTAGTGATAACAGTGTGAAGCGATAATTGTGTGTAGCGATAACCCTCTCAAATGATAAACGTGTGTAATGATAACCGTATGTAGTGATAGCCGTGTGTGGTGATAACCGTGTTTAGTGATAACCGTGTGTTATGATATCAATGTGTGGTGATAACCGTGAGTAGTGATAACCGTGAACAGTGAAAACCATGTTAAGTGATTGCTGTGTGAAGTGATAACCGTGTGTGGTTAAAACCATGTGTAGTTATAACCGTGTGTAGTGATAATCGTGTGAAGTGAGAATCGTGTGAAGTGATAACCGAGTGAAGTGATCTCTGTGTGAAGTGATGACAGTGTGCAGTGACAGACGTGTGCAGTGATAACAGTGTGTAGTGATAACCGTGTGTAGTGATAACCGTGTTAAGTGATAATTGTATGTAGTGATAACCGTGTAAAGTGATAACCGAATTAAAAGATAACCGTTTGTAGTGATAACCGTGTGTAGTGATAACAGTGTGAAGTGATAACAATGAGTAGTGACAGCCGTGTGAAGTTATTTCCGCGGAAGTGATCGTGTGTGTAGTAATAACCATGTGAAGTGATAACAGTGTGAAGTGATAACTGTGTGAAGTGATAACCGTGGGAATTGATTATCGTGTGAAGTGATAACCGTGTGAAATGATAACTGTGTGAAGTGATAACAGTGAGATGTGATAACACTATGTAGTGAAAACCGTGTGTAGCGATAACCGTATGTAGTGATAGCTTTGAGTGGTGATAACCATGTTTAGTGATAACCGTGAGTAGTGATAACGGTGTGTGGTGATAACCGTGTGTAGTGATAAACGTGTGTAGTGATAACCGTGTTTAGTGATTAACGTGAGTAGTGATAACCGTGTGTAGTGATAACCGTGTGAAGTGATAACCGTTTGTTGTGATAACCGTGAGTAGTGATAAACTTGTGTAGTGATAACCGTGTGTAGTGATAACCGTTTGTTGTGATAACCGAGTGTAGTGATAAACGTGTGTAGTGATAACCGTGTTTAGTGATTACCGTGAGAAGTGATAACCGTGTGTAGTGATAACCGTGTGAAGTGATAACCGTTTGTTGTGATAACCGTGAGAAGTGATAAACGTGTGTAGTTACAACAGTGTGTAGTGATAACTGAGTAAAGAGATAACTGTGTGTAGTGATAAGCGAGTGAAGTGATAACCGTGTGTAATGATAATAATGTTAAGTGATAACCGTGTGTTGTGATAGATGGTTATAATGATAACGGTTTGAAGTGATAACAGTGTGTCGTGATAACAATGTGTAGTGATAACAGTGTGTAATGATAACTGTGTAGTGATAACCGTATGTAGTGATAACAGTGTGTGGTTATAACCGTGTTAACAGTGTGTACTGATAACTGTGTGAAGTGAGAACAGTGTGTAGTGATGACAGTGTGTAGTGATAACCGTGTGTTGATAACAGTGTGTAGTGATATCCGTGTGAAGTGATAACCGTGTGTAGTGATAACCCTGTTTAGTGATAACCGTGTGTAGTGATAACAGTGTGTAGTGATAACCGTATGTAGATAACAGTGTGTAGTGATAACCGTGTGAAGTGATAACCGTGTGTAGTCATAACCGTGTGTAGTGATAACCGTGTGTAGTGATAGCAGTGTGTAGTGATAACCGTTTGAAGTGATAATAGTGTTTAGTGATAACTGTATGTATATAACAGTGTGTAAAGATAACCGTGTGAAGTAATAACCGTTTGAAGTGATTACCGAGTGATGTGATAACTGTGTGAAATGATGACAGTGTGCAGTGATAACAGTGTGTAGTGATAACCGTGTATTCACCTAGTTGTACTCACCTAGTTGTGTTTGCGGGGGTTGAGCTCTGGCTCTTTGGTCCCGCCTCTCAACCGTCAATCAACAGGTGTACAGATTCATGAGCCTATCGGGCTCTGTCATATCTACACTTGAAACTGTGTATGGAGTCAGCCTCCACCACATCACTTCCTAATGCATTCCATTTGTCAACCACTCTGACACTAAAAAAGTTCTTTCTAATATCTCTGTGGCTCATTTGGGCACTCAGTTTCCACCTGTGTCCCCTTGTGCGTGTTCCCCTTGTGTTAAATAGACTGTCTTTATCTACCCTATCAATCCCCTTCAGAATCTTGAATGTGGTGATCATGTCCCCCCTAACTCTTCTGTCTTCGTGTGTAGTGATAATTGTGTTAAATGATGATCGTGTGTAGTGATAACCGTGTGAAGTGATAACGTTGTTAAGTGGTAACTCTGCGAAGTGATAACATTGAGTAGTGATAACAATATATAGTGATAACCGTGTGTAGTGATAACCGTGTGTAGTGATAACAATGTGTACTGATAACCGAGTGAAGTGATAACCGTGTGTAATGATAACCGTGTGAAGCGGTAACCGTGTGTAGTGATAACAAAGTGTAGTGATAACCATGTGTAATGATAGCCGTGTTAAGTTATACCTATGTATAGTGATAACCGTGTTTAGTGATAACCGAGTGTATTGATAGCCGTGTGTAGTGATAACCAAGTGTAGTGATAACCGTGTGTAATGATAACCGTGTGAAGTTATACCTATGTATAGTGATAACCGTGTGTAGTGATAACCGAGTGTAGTGATCACCGTGTGTAGTGATAACGGTGTGTAGTGATAGGCGGGTGTAGTCATAACCGTGTATAGTGATAACCGTGTGTAGTGATAGCCGTGTGGAGTGATAACTGTGTTTAGTGACAGTCGTGTGTAGTGATATCCGTGTGTAGTTATAAGCGAGTGTAGTGATAACCGTGTGTAATGATAACTGTGTGAAGTGATAAACACGTGTAGTGATAGCCGTTTGAAGTGATAACCGTGTGAAGTGATAACCGTGTGTTGTGAAAAGCGAGTGTAGTTATAACCGTGTGAAGTGATAACCGTGTGAAGTGATAACCGTGTGAAGTGATAACTGTGTGTAGTGATAACAGTGTGAAGGTATAACTCTGTGAAGTGATAACAGTGTGTAGTGATAACCGTGTTTAGTGATAACAGTGTGAAGTGGAAACAATATATGGTGATAAACGTGTGTAGTGATAACTGTGTGAAGTGATACCTGTGTGAAGTGATAACCGTGTGCAGTGATAAAAGTGTGTAGTGATAACCGTGTGTAGTGATAATTATATGTAGGTAACCATGTGTAGTGATAACTGTGTGATATGATAACCTTGTGTAATGATAACCGTGTGTAGTGATAACCGTGTGTAGTGATAACCGTGTGCAGTGATAACAGTGTTTAGTAAAAACAGTACGAAGTGATTACCGTGTGAAGTGATAGTGTGTGTAGTAATAACCGTGTTAAGTGATAACATCGTGAAGTGATAACCATGTGTAGGGATAATCGTGTGTAGTGATGACCGTGTGTAGGGATAACTGTGTGTAGTGATAACTGTGAGTAGTGATAACCGTGTGTAGTTATAACCGTATGTAGTGACAACTGTGTGTAGTGAAAACCATGTAAAATGATAACCGTGTGTAGTGATAACCGTGTGACGTGATAACCGTGAGTATTGATAGCCGTGTGAAGTGATTACCGAGTGAAGTGATAACCGTGTAATGTGATAACCGTGTGTAGTGATAACCGTGTGTTGTAATAACCGTGTATAGTGAACACAGTGTGAAGTGATAACATTGAGTAGTGACAGCCGTGTGAAGTGATTACCGTGTGAAGTCATAACCAGGTGTAGTGATAAAAGTGTATAGTGACATCCGTGTGTAGTGATAATCGTGTGTAGTGATTCCCGTGTGTAGTAATAAATATGTGTAGTGATAGCTGTGTGTAGTGATAACCGTGTGTAATGATAACAGTGTAGTGATGACCGTGTGTAGTGATAACTGTGAGTAGTGATAACCGTGTGTAGTGATAACAGTGTTTAAAAACTGTGTGTAATGATAACAGTGTGTAGTGATAGCATTGTCTAGTGATAAACGTGTGTAGTGATAACCGTGTGTTGTGACAACCGTGTGAAGTGATAACTGTGTGCAGTGATAACCGTGTGTAGTGATGCTGTGTGCAGTTATAACCGAGTGAAGTGATAACTGAATGCAGTGATAACCGTGTGTAGTGAGAACCGTGTGAAGTGATTACCGTGTGTAGTGATAACTGTGTGTAGTGATAGCCGTGTGTAGTTATAGCCGAGTGATGTGTTAACTGAGTATAGTGATAACCGTGTGTAGTGATAACCGTATGTACTGATAACCGTGTGAAGTGATAACTATAAATAGTGATAATAGTGTGTAATGTTAACTGTGTGTTTAGTGATAACCGTGTGAAATGTTAACCTTGTGTAGTGACAACCGTGTGTAGTGATAACCTTGTTAAGTGATAACTGTGTGAAGTGATAACAGTGAATGCAGTCCTCCCATCCTTCTCTTTCTTGCTTAATCTTTATTACCTGATCGTAGAATTCTATTAAGCCTGTAAGGCAAGATTTACCCTCCCTGAACCAATGTTGATGGGTTGTCACGAAGTCTCGTCTCTCCAGATATGTTACTAGGTTATTTCTCACAATCTTCTCCATCACCTTGCATGGAATACAAGTTAAGGACACTGGCCTTTATTTCATTGCCTCTTGTCTGTTACCCTTTTTGTATATTGGCACTACATTAGTTGTCTTCCATATTTCTGGTAGGTCTCCCGTTTCCAGTGACCTACTATACACTATAGAGAGTGGCAAACAAAGTGCTCGTGCACACTCTTTTAATACCCATGGTGAGATTCCGTCCGTCCCAACAGCTTTTCTCACGTCCAGCTCCAATAGGTGCTTGTTGACCTCATCACTTGTAATTTCGAACCTTTCCAAGGTCGCCTGGTTTGCTGCCACCTCGCCTAGTGCCGTGACTTCACCTTGTTCTATTGTAAAGACCTCCTGGAACCTTTTGTTGAGTTCCTCACACACCTCTTTGTCATCCTCTGTGTACCTGTCCTCCCCCACCCTAAGTTTCATCACCTGTTCCTTCGTTGTTTTCTTCCTCCTGATGTGACTGTGTAGTAGTTTCGGTTCGGTCTTGGCTTTATTAGCTATATCATTTTTATACGTTTTCTCAGCTGCTCTTCTCACACTAACATACTCATTCCTGGTTCTCTGGTATCTCTCTCTACTTTCAGGTGTTCTGTTATTACAGAAGTTCCTCCGTGCCCTTTTGTTCAGCTCCTTTGCTTTCATTCATTCCCTAGTAAACTATGGATTCTTCTCTTTTTTTTTTCCTGTCGGGCTGGGACAAACCTGCTTACTGCCTCCTGACACTTTTGGGTGACATAGTCCATCATGTCTTGCACGGACTTGGTTCTGAGTTCTGTGTCCCATTGTATATCCCTTAGGAATATAATCATCTCATAGTTTCCCTTTCTGTACGCCAGCCCTTTGTTTCCCAGTTCTTTTTGGGGGGAGATAATTCCTGGCTCAACCAGGTACTCAGAGCTCAATACACTATGATCACTCATTCCCAGAGGGGCTTCCAACTTAACTTCCCTTATATCCGACTCATTTAGGGTAAATATCAGATCAAGCAAGGCTGGTTCGTCCTCTCCTCTCCTTCTCGTCGGTCCGCTGACGTGTTGACTGAGAAAGTTTCTTGTTGTCACGTCCAGCAGTTTAGCTCTCCATGTGTCTGGTCCTCCATGTGGGTCTCTGTTCCCCCAATCTATCTTCCCATGGTTGAAGTCTCCCATGATTAGTAGTCTGGATCCGTTCCTGCTAGCCACAGAAGCTGCTCTCTCTATTATATTGATGGTGGCCATATTGTTTCTATTATATTCCTGTCTGGGTCTTCTGTCGTTCGGTGGGGGGTTATATATGACTACTACTATAATTTTCTGTCCTCCAATTACTATGGTGCCTGATATGTAGTCACTGAAACCTTCACAGTTCTGATTTACCATCTTTTCAAAACTCCAACCTTTTCTTATCAGCAAAGCTACACCACCTCCTCTCCCTTCTCTCTCTCTTTCCTCACTACATAGTAGTCCTGTGGAAACACTGCGTTTGTTATCGTTTTCGTTAGCTTTGTTTCTGTGAGTGCTATTATGTCAGGGTTTTCTTCTAGTGCCCATTCTCCGAGTTCACTTGTTTTATTTGTAATCCCATCTATGTTAGTGTACATTGCCTTGAAGCTCACTTTCTTCTGTTCATTTTCTAGTTTCCTTCTCGGCGAGCATTCTGCTGGTGGGAAAAGCTGTTCCCTGGGTGAGAAGATCTGTGAGGTGGTTTGCTGGGTCTCAGAGGATTTTTGGGTGGGGGTGGGGGTGCAAATGAAGGGGGGACAGGTAGGGTGTGGGTTTAGGAGATAGGGGGGACATGGAGGATACAGGGTGAGGGGAAGGAGGAATAGGGAGGGTATGGGATGAAGGGGGAGAAGGGACAGGGGGGAAGGAGGGATAGGGAGGGTATGGGATGAAGGGGGAGGGGGGACAGGGGGGGAGGAAGGTAGGAGGGGGACATGGTGGGAATGGGGGAGGGGTGAGAGGGTCAGAATGGGGTGGGGGGGGGGAGGGAGGGTTTGGAGAGCATTTGGGTGGGGGCATGTAGGGTGAGGGGAAGGAAGGGTTTCTATGCAGAGGGGAGTGGTGGTGTTGCCCTCCCCTCTGGTGTTGCTGGGAATCTAATTGTGGGTTCCCCCTCTTACTCTGCGACTGTTGTGTAGGGGGCTGCGATTTCCTGGCTTACTCCTCTCTCCCTTCGCTTCCTCCTTGCCTCTGCTGCCCTGGCTCTCTCCTCCTTCGTCCCGTCCCTCTGCAGGAATACTTTCTTGTATTCCTCCACATACTGCAAACGACTCTTCCTTTCTAAAATAACCTCTTTGGTGGCCTCGTTTGTAAGCACCACCTTTACCAGTCGGTTTCTGTTCTTGTTGTACCAGCCCAACCTGAAAACCTTCTCAATGATTTTTTCAGCCCCTTCTTTCTGTAACCCCTTCAGTAGCCCATGTACTTCCTCTCTATCCTTGCTATTCCATTCCTGCCTATTGGATCCTTGCTGTTCTTTGATGCCTACAACTACCACTGATCTTTTTCTCTCCAGCAGCTGACTATTGCACCTTGCTGCTTCCTTTGAGGTAGCTGCTTGCATGGCTACCTCCCTCACTGTGTCCATTGCTTCTGAGCTCTCTCTCAGTCTTTCTGCAAATGTTTCAGGTACAGAGGCATTTCCTTCCAGTGCCACATTCCCACCTTCCCCTTGGATGATAATCTGATGCTCAGCCTCTTTATTTTTCTCTGTGAGGGATTTGATCTCCTCCCTTGCTGATGTCAGCTCACTTTGCAGGTTGTTAATTGTAATCCTCATTTCATGCATCTCCCTCCTGAATTCCTCCAGAACTTGGGTTAACATTTCCTTCATTTGGTCATTTTGACTATTCCCTGTATCCCTGTTGCGTTCTTCTGCCATTTTGTCCCTTTCCCTGATATGTTTTGATAGGGTTAGGCAGGGGGAGGTGCAGGGAGGGGGGCAGAGAGAGAGAGAGAGAGAGAAAGAGAAAGAGAGAGAGAGAGAGAGGAGAGCAAGTTAGAGAGAGAGAGAGAGAAAGAGAGAGAGAGAGAGAGAGAGAGAGAGAGAGAGAGAGAGAGAGAGAGAGAGAGAGAGAGAGAGAGAGAGAGAGAGAGAGAGAGAGAGAGAGAGAGACAGAGAGAGAGAGAGAGAGAGAGAGAGAGAGAGAGAGAGAGAGAGAGAGAGAGAGAGAGAGAGAGAACAGACCAGAGAGGACGAGAGAGAGGGGGGTGGGGTGGGGGGGAGGAGGGAGATTGTATGGGAGGGGGCAGAGATGGTGACTTCAGATCAGGTGGTCAGGTGGTGGGTGAGGGATATGGAGGGGGTCCCACTGTGTGGGAGGGTTTTGGGGGTTGGGGGGGGGGGGAATATCTGGTATGCTACAGTAGAAGAGAGAAAAGGGGGGGATAATGTATGTGTGTGTACTCACCTATTTGTGCTTGCCGGGGTTGAGCTTTGGCTCTTTGGTCCCACCTCTCAACTGTCAATCAACTGGTGTACAGATTCCTGAGCCTACTGGGCTCTATCATATCTACATTTAAAACTGTGTATGAAGTCAGCCTCTACCACATCACTGCCTAATGCATTCCATCCGTTAACTACTCTGACACTGAAAAAGTTCCTTCTAACGTCTCTGTGGCTAGTGTGGGTACTCAGTTTCCACCTGTGTCCCCTTGTTCGCGTCCCACCAGTGTTGAATAGTTTATCCTTGTTTACCCGGTCGATTCCTCTGAGGATTTTGTAGGTCGTGATCATGTCTCTACTTACTCTTCTGTCTTCCAGTGTCGTAAGGTGCATTTCCCGTAGCCTTTCCTCGTAACTCATGCCTCTTAGCTCTGGGACTAGTCTAGTGGCATACCTCTGGACTTTTTCCAGCTTCGTCTTGTGCTTGACAAGGTACGGGCTCCATGCTGGGGCCGCATACTCCAGGATAGGTCTTACATATGTGGTGTACAAGATTCTGAATGATTCCTTACACAGGTTCCTGAACGCTGTTCTGATGTTAGCCAGCCTCGCATATGCCGCAGACGTTATTCTTTTTATGTGGGCTTCAGGAGACAGGTTTGATGTGATATCAACTCCTAGATATCACTCCTGTGTGTGTGTGTGTGTGTGTGTGTGTGTGTGTGTGTGTGTGTGTGTGTGTGTGTGTGTGTGTGTATGTGTGTGTGTGTGTGTGTGTGTGTGTGTGTGTGTGTGTGTGTGTGTGTGTGTGTGTGTGTGTGTGTGTGTGTGTGTGTGTGTGTGTGTGTGTGTATGTGTGTGTGTGTGTGTGTGTGTGTGTGTGTGTGTGTGTGTGTGTGTGTGTGTGTGTGTGTGTGTGTGTGTGTGTATGTGTGTGTGAGTGTGTGTGTGTGTGTGTGTGCTCACCTAATTGAGCTTGCGGGGGTTGAGCTCTGGCTCTTTGGTCCCGCCTCTCAACCGTCAATCAACTGGTGTACAGATTCCTAGCCTACTGGGCTCTATCATATCTACATTTGAAACTGTGTATGGAGTCAGCCTCCACCACATCACTTCCTAGTGCATTCCATTTACTAACTACTCTGACACTGAAAAAGTTCTTTCTCACGTCTCTGTGGCTCATTTGGGTACTGAGCTTCCACCTGTGTCCCCTTGTTCCCGTCCCACCAGTGTTGAATAGTTCATCCTTGTTTACCCGGTCGATTGTGTGTGTGTGTGTGTGTGTGTGTGTGTGTGTGTGTGTGTGTGTGTGTGTGTGTGTGTGTGTGTGTGTGTGTGTGTGTGTGTGTGTGTGTGTGTGTGTGTGTGTGTGTGTGTGTGTGTGTGTGTGTGTGTGTGTGTGTGTGTGTGTGTGTGTGTGTGTGTGTGTGTGTGTGTGTGTGTGTACGTGTAGTCAGTGTGTGTGTACGTGAAGTCAGTGGGCGTGGGGGGTGGGGGGAAGTGTGTTGGGAGAGTGAGATGGGGTTAAGAGGAGGTAGGTGAGGTGTTGTCTTCAGACTATGGCTGGGGGATTAGTGGTTTATCTGGGTTCCCAGTGAGCTCACAGTTGCTGTCCCTGTTACCTGACAACCACTTACGATTGTATTAATGAATGGAATGCAATATTGTCTATGATATGATGTTATATAAAGCTTGCACACTGTTGGAGACTTATGAGAGACACTTACCAGCCAGCCCCCTGCAAGCACTCTAGGCGAATACACGGCGTGTCGTCGTAATCCTGAGAGGTCTTAAGGTCTCCACTTGCGTCCCGGCTGATGCGACTGATGCTGCCTCAAGAATCACTGCCATCTTCCCTAGCTATCTTCTCTAAATTCACTAAGATATTTCACCACAAGATGTGATCAATGTGTTGCATAACAATGTTACTGTTCGATTTACACTGTCCCAATTCTCACTGCACAGTGCACCCGCTCCCTTGACCCCTATTATTCACTCGGTATGAGCGGACCGCTGACCCAACAAGTCTGCTCCATATCAAGGCTGACCCAAAACTGTGTAATGAGTAGTGATAACCGTGCGCAGTGATAACCGTGTGTAGTGACGACAGTGTGAAGTGATATCCGTGTGAAGTGATAACCATGTGAAGTGAAAATCATGCGTAGTAATAGTCGTGTGTAGTGATAACCGTGTGTAGTGTTAACAATGTGTACTGATAACCGTGTGTAGTGATAACAATGTGTACTGATAACAGTGTGTAGTGATAACCGAGAGTAGTGATAACCATGTGAAGTCATAGGTGTGTGAAGTGATAAACGTGTGTAGTGATAACCGTGTGTAGTGAAAAGCGTGAGTAGTGATAGTCGTGTGTAGTGATAACCGTGTGTAGTGATAACAATGTGTACTGATAACAGTGTGTAGTGATAACCGAGAGTAGTGATAACCTTGTGAAGTCATAGGTGTGTGAAGTCATAAACGTGTGTAGTGATAACCGTGTGTAGTGATAAGCGTGAGTAGTGATAGCCGTGTGTAGTGATAAATAAGTGTAGTGATAACCGTGTGTAATGATAACCGTGTGTAATGATAACCGTGTTAAGTGATACCCATGAATAGTGATAACCTTGTGTAGTGATAACAGTGTTTAATGATAACAATATATAGTAATAAACGTGTGTAGTGATAACCGTGTATAGTGATAACAGTGTGAAGTGATTACCGTGTGTAGTGATAACAGTGTGAAATTATAACCATGTGAAGTGATAACTGTGTGAAGTGATAACAGTGAGTGGTGATTACCGTGTGTAGTGATAACCGTGTGTAGTAATAACAATTTGAACTGATAACCGTGTGTAGTGAAAAGTGAAAAATATGTGTAGTGAAAATCGAGTGTAGTTATAATCGTGTGTAGTCATAAACGTGTGTAGTGATAACCGTGTGAAGTAAAAACAATGTGTACTGATAACAGTGTGAAGTGATAACCGCGTAAAGTAAAAACAATGTGTACAGATAACAGTGTGAAGTGATAACCGTGTGAAGTAAAAACAATGTGTACTGATAACAGTGTGAAGTGATAACAGTAGGTACTGATAACCGAGTGAAGTGATAACCGTGTGCAGTGATAACCGTGTGAAGTGATAACCATCTGTAGTGATAACCGTGTGAAGTGAAAACAATGTCTACTGATAAAAGTGTGTAGTGATTACCGTGTGTAGTGATAACAGTGTGTAGTGATAACCGTGTGTAGTGATAATCGTGTGTAGTGACAACAGTTTGTAGTGATAACAGTGTGAAGTGATAACAGTGTGCAGTGATAACAGTGTGTAGTGATAACAGTGTGTAGTGATAACCGTGTGTAGTGACAACACTTTGTAGTAATAACGGAATGAAGAGATAAGTGTGTAGTGATAACAGTGTGTAGTGAAAACAGTGTGTAGTGATAACCGTGTGAAGTGATAACAGTGTGCAGTGATAACAGTGAGTAGTGATAATAGTGTATAGTGATAACCGTGTGTAGTGATAATCGTATGTAGATAACAGTGTGTAGTGATAACCGTGTGAAGTGATAACAGTGTGCAGTGATAACAGTGAGTAGTGATAATAGTGTACAGTGATAACCATTTGAAGTGATAACCGTTTGTTTTGATAACCGTGTTTAGTGATAACTGTGAGTAGTGATAACCGTGTGTAGTGATAACTATGTGAAGTGATAACCGAGTGAAGAGATAACCGTGTGTAGTGATAATAGTGTGTAGTGATAACCGTGTGTAATGGTAATAGTGTGTAATTATAACCATGAGAAGTGATAACCGTGTGTAGTGATAACCGAGTGTAGTGATAGCCGTGTGAAGTGATAACCGTGTGTTGTGATAGCTTGTTGTAGTGATAACCGTGTGTAGTGATAACCATAAGTAGTGATAACAGTGTATAGTGATAATCGTGTGAAGTGATAATCGTGTGAAGTGATAACCGTGTGTAGTGATAAGCGTGTGTAGTGTTAACCGAGTGTAATGATAACAGTGTGTACTGATAACCGTGTATAGTGATAACCGTATGTAGATAATAGTGTGTAGTGATAACCGTATGTGTTGATACTCGTGTGTAGTGACTACCGTGGGCAGTGATAAGAGTGTGTAATGATAACCGTGTGAAGTGATAACCGTGTGTAGTGATAAGAGTGTGTAATGATAACCGCGTGTAGTGATAACCGTGTGAAGTGATAATGTGTATAGTGTTAAGCGTGTGAAGTGATGACAGTGTTAAGTGATAACCGTGTGTAGTGATAATCGTGTGTAGTGATAACCGCGTGTAGTGATAACCGTGTGTAGTGATAACCGTGAGTAATGATAACCGTGTGTAATTATAACCGTATGTAGCGACAACCATGTGTAGTGAAAACCATGTAAAATGATAACCGTGTGAAGTGATAACCGTGTGTTGTGAAAACCGTGTGTAGTTATAACCGTGTGAAGTGATAACTGTGTGAAGTGATAACCGTGTGAAATGATAACTGTGTGAAGTGATAGCAGTAAGTAATGATAAGAGTAAGTAGTGATAACCGTGTGAAGTGATAACCGTAAGTAGTGATAGCCTTGTGTGGTGATAACCGTGTTTAGTGATAACAGTCAGTAGTGATAACCATGTGTAGTTATAACCGAGTGTTATGATAAACGTGTGTGGTGATAACCGTGTTTAGTGATAACCGTTAGTAGTGATAACCGTGTGAAGTGATAACCGTGTGAAATGATAACCATGTGAAGTGATACCCGTGTGTTTTGATAACCGTGTGTAGTGATAATGGTGTGTAGTGATATCTGCGTGAAGAGATAACCGTGTGTAGTGATAACGGTGTGTAGTGATAACCGAGTGAAGAGATAACCGTGTGTAGTGATAATAGTGTGTAGTGATAACCAATTGAAGTGATAACCGTGTGTTGTGAAAACCGTGTTTAGTGATAACCGTGTGTAGTGATAACCACGTGTAGTGACTGCCGTGTTTAGTGATAACCGTGATTACTGATAGCCGTGTGTAGTGATAACCATGTGTAATGAAAACGGTGTGTAGTGATAGCAGTGTGAAGTGATAATCGTGTGAAGTGATAAACGTGAGAAGTGATAGCCGTGTGAAGTGATTACCGTGTGAAGTGATACCCGTGTAAAGTGATATCCGTGTGAAGTGATAACCGTGTGTAGTGATAAATATGTGCAGTAATAACCGTTTGTAGTGATATGAGTGTGAAGTGATAACAGTGAGTAGTGAGAGCAGTATGAAGTGATTACCGTGATAAGTGATAACCGAGTGTAGTGATAACCGTGTAAAGTGATAACCGTGTGTAGTGATAGACGTGTGTAGGTATAAACATGTGTAGTGATAGCCGTGTGTAGTTATAACTGAGTGAAGTGATAAATGAGTGTAGTGATAACCGTGTGTAGTGATAACCGTGTGAAGTGATAACCGTGTAAAGTGATAAATGTATGTAGTGATAAACGTGTGTAGTGATAACCTTGTATAGTAATATCCGTGAGTAGTGATAACCGTGAATAGTGATAACAGTGTGTAGTGATAACCGTGCGTAGTGATAACAGTATGTAGTGATAACAATGTGTAGAAATAAACGTGTATAGTGATAACCGTGTGTAGTGATAACCGTGTGAAGTGATAACAGTGTGTAGTGATAACCGTGTGTAGTGATAGCTGTGTGTAGTTGTAACCGAGTGAAGTGATAAATGACTATAGTGACAACCGTGTGTAGTGATAACCGTGTGATGTGATAACCATGTGAAGTGATAACCGTATGTAGTGATAATCGTGTGTAGTGATAACCCAGTGTAGTGATAACCATGTGATGTGATAACCGTATGTATGGATAACCGTGTATAGTGATAACCGTGTATAGTGATAACCGTATGAAATGATAACCGTGTGTATTGATAACCGTGTGCAGTGATAACCGTGTGTAGTTATTTGGTGCAGTTATATGTAGGTGTAGTTATCACCGTGTGTGGTGATATCCGTGTTTAGTGATAATTGTGTGTGGTGATAATCGTGTGAAGTGATAACCGTATGTAGTGATAATCGTGTGTAGTGGTAACCGTGTATAGTGATAATCGTGTATAGTGGTATCCGTGTATATTGATATCCGTGAGTAGTGATAACCGTTTGACGTGATAACAGTGTATAGTGATAACTGTGTGAAGTGATAATCGTGTGTAGAGATAACAGTGAGCAGTGATAACCGTGTGAAGTGATAACCGTGTGTAGTGATACTTGTGTGAAATGATCAATATGTGAAGTGATAATGTGTGTAATGATAACTGTGTGAAGTGATAACAGTGTGATGTGTTAACCGTGTGTAGTAATAATCGTGTGTAGTGATAAGCGTGTGTAGTGATAACCGTGTGTAGTGATAACCATTAGTAGTGATAACCGTGTGTAGTTGTAACCGTATGTAGTGATAACCGCGTGTAGTAAAAACCATGTAAAATGATAACCGTGTGAAGTGATACCCGTGTGTTTTGAAAACCGTGCGTAGTTATAACCGTGAGAATTGCTAACCGTGTGAAGCGATAACAGTGAGTAGTGATAACAGTGTTAAACATGTGTAGTGACAACCGTGTGTAGTGATAACCGTGTGTAGTGATAGCCTTCTGTGGTGATAACCGTGCTTAGTGATAAGTCAGTTTTGATAAATGTGTGTAGTGATAACCATGTGTAGTGATAAACGTGTGTCGTGATAAATGGTTTTAGTGATAACCGTGAGAAGTGATAACCGTGTGTAGTGATAACCATTTGAAGTGATAACCGTTTGATGTGATAACCGTGTGTAGTGATAACCTTGTGTAGTGATAACCGAGTGAAGAGATAACCGTGTGAAGTGATAATAGTGTGTGGTGATAACCGTGTGCTATGGTAACCGTATGTATGGATAACCGTGTGTGGTTTTAACCGTGTGTAGTGATAACCGTGTGTAATGATAACCATGTGTAATGATAACCGTGTGCAGTGATAGCCGTGTGTGGTGATAACCGTGTGAAGTGATAACCATGTGAGGTGATAACCGCATGTAATGATAATTGTTTGAAGTGATAGCTGTGTACAGTGATATCCGTGAGTAGTGAAAACCGTGTGTAGTGATAACAGTGTGTAGTGATAACCGTGTGTAGTGATAACAGTGTGTAGTGATAACAATGTGTAGTGATAAACGTGTGTAGTGATAACCGTGTGTAGTGGTAACCGTGTGAAGTTATAACTGTGTGTAATGAGAACCGTGTGTTGTGATAGCTGTGATAAATGAGTATAGTGACAACCGTGTGTAGTGATAAACGAGTGATGTGATAACCATGTGAAGTGATAACAGTATGTAGTGATAATCGTGTGTAGTGTTAACCCAGTGTAGTGATAACCATGTGATGTGATAACCGTATGTATGGATAACCGTGTGTAGTGATAACCGTGTGTAGTGATAACCGTGTGTAGTGATAACCGTTTGAAATGATAACCGTGTGTATTGATAACCGTGTGCAGCGATAACGGTGTGTAGTTATTTGGTGCAGTTATATGTAGGTGTAGTTATCACCGTGTGTGGTGATATCTGTGTTCAGTGATAACCGTGTGTGGTGATAATCGTGTGAAGTGATAACCGTGTGAAGTGATAACCGTATGTAGTTGTTACGAACCCGGATCCAGCGTCCGAGCACGGAGCAGTGACGACCGCGCCATCTGTGGGTCAGCTCCCGAAACCCCCGCCAAACGGACGACGACACCTGGTGAGAACGGCGAATACCGGCCACAAGGGCCAGTTTCCAGTCCTGTTCAGCGCTCCACACAGCCGCTGCTGACCTCTGGTGAGGTGGTGCTCAGACTACAACGCCATCTATGAAGTGGATGTGTCGGGCGTTTGTGTCTGAGCCTGTAAGTGAGGTGTTTTAGTGTGTCCCAGTTATTGATGACGTGTCTGCTTACAGAGTCGACCTAGGACTGCTGTGATGGAAGTTGAGTCAGTCTACCCGAGGCAGCCGTCTCCATACCTTGTACTTTGCTGCAGCTTTTGTGAAGTCGTCTCCCCGGAAGAACACTGTGGTGTGTTAGCCTGCCAGTGGAGTGGCAGTAAAAGGATTACCCGGGACCGACTGTTGGAGACGATCATCCACTGGGGTATTGAGGACAGGAGAGTGATTTGAGGTGTCACACGAGGCTCCTGTCTAGGGCGTTCCCCTAATATCGTTCGTGGAGTGGCCTGACCAGCGTTGCGGGTCCGGAACCTGCCAGCAGACCGGCTTGATTTGTGGTTGACGGCCTCCACGGCGGTGCCCCCAGTGGACCTGTGTTTTGGCTGACCTGTGGCCAGGGTAGGCTCAGCTTCTCAGAAGGATTCGTTGTGAGGCCACGAAGAAGCACCGAGGATTTAACACCGAGAGTCTTGCACCAGAGTCTTCAGCAGAAGACAACGATTGCGAATAATCCCCTTGTATAGTGTTAATACCCCTCCCCCTGTGTACTCTTTTTATATATTATTTATTTGGTGATGGTGAATTATAATCTTCAGTTCTTAACTTTCTTTCCCTTCCCCCTATAAGTTACTTGCGTCACGGATCACATCCCTTGATAGCCACTACTGGCTTGGGAACGGATATATATATCTTCCTCTAACAACATCAGAGTAAGAACCCCGTTGCGTCCCGAGAGGGCCGTAACATAATTGGCATCCCCAGCGGGATCAGTCTCCTTGTTAAGTATGTTTGACAGGGGTGGTGAAGTGGCGTAATCCCTGTATATAATTCCCCCTGTGTGACGATTGTGACGTTATACGTCCTGTGCGGTGCTCGGAGTGACTAAGTGCGATATTGTGCAGTGCGGTGCTCGCTGTGATTAAGCGATTAAGTGCAATATTGACTAGTGCGGTGCTCGTCGTGATTCGGTGCAATATTGTAGAGCGAAGTGTTTGCTGTGATTCAGTGCAATATTGGGTAGTGCGGTGCCCGAAGTAATTACGTGCAATATTGGCAAGTGAGGCGCCAGGTGCGATAAAGTGCAATATTTTCGTAGAACAGTACTCGGTGCGTTAAGTGCTAACGTGAAAGCAGTGTTAAGTGCTAGTGTCTAGTTAAGTGTTCCATCGGTGACAATGGCAGAGAAAGCTACCATCGATGATCTGGACGAGGTTCAGGCTTTTCTGAACAGAGAGGACTGTCTTGCCAGATTAAAATATCTGAGCAAACCTGAACTTGTGCTAGTGAGCGCCTACCTGGAGATCAAGATCCGTGCCAGTGATTCCCGTGAGGAAATCTTGTCCAAGGTTCACCGGCACTTGAAGGCAGAAGAGAAACAGGAAGGTGAGACTCCTAGTACAAAGGAAGGTGAGGCAATAGCTTCCACGGAAAAGGAAGAGAAGGGCAGTGACGTTGACAGTGATGCAGGTGAGCTTAATATTAGCTTTCTTACCGTCAAAATGCGCGCCCTAGAAATAAATCGCGAGATAGAGTGGAAGAAGTTAGAATTAGAACGAGAATTAAAAGATAAAGAATTGGCGATGAGGCGTTTAGAATTAGAAGAAAGGAAAGAAGAACGAGAACGAGAAAGAGAAGAGAAACGAGAAAGAGAAGAACGAGAAAGAGAAGAGAAACGAGAAAGAGAAAGAGAAGAGAAACGAGAAAGAGAAGAACGAGAAAGAGAAGAGAAACGAGAAAGAAAAGAACGAGAAAGAGAAGAGAAACGAGAGAGAGAAGAACGAGAAAGAGAAAGAGAAGAGCGAGAAAGAGAAGAGAAAAGAGAAAGAGAAGAGCGAGAGAGAGAAGAGAAACGAGAAAGAGAACAGCGAGAGAGAAGAAAACGAAAGATAGAGACAACATGAACTAGAAGTATTACGATTAGGCGGTGGTCGGAGGCTAACAATGGACACCAGCGGTTTCGATCCGGTGAGAAACATCAAAATGGTCCACAAATTCAATGAGAGGGAAGTCTCGAAGTTCTTTGCAGCCTTCGAGAAAGTCGCTGCCTCTTTGGAGTGGCCAAGGGAGAATTGGGCCATCATGATACAGTCAGTCTTGACTGGGAAGGCCCAAATCGCCTACTCTACGTTATCCCTTGACGACTCCGGCGATTACGACAAGGTGAAGAAGGTTGTGCTCATGGCGTACCAATTGGTACCTGAGGCATACAGACAGAAGTTCAGAAACCTGAAGAAGACCTCAGAGCACACTTTCACCGAATTCGCCACCATCAAGGAGCGACTTTTTCAGGAATGGTGTGCCTCTCGGAAAGTGGAGACCAAGGAAGACCTCGAGCAGCTGATTCTGCTAGAGGACTTCAAGGATTGTTTGTCTGGAGACCTCAAGACATACTTAGAAGAGCAGCAGGTGGAGACTTTGAGTGCAGCAGCCACCATGGCTGAAGAGTACATCCTGACTCATAGGCCGTCTGCTAAGTACGTCCCAAGGAATTACCAGCGCCGGTTTGACAGACCTCATGACGAAGAGGAAAGACCCGTCCCACAAAGCACTAAGAAGACGCCCCCAAATAGCCCTCGAAGAACAAGTCCTAGCAGTCCGAAACACCGGAGCCCGAGGAGGAATATGGTGTGCTGGACTTGTGGGCAGAGAGGGCATGTAGCTGCTATGTGCCGAGGCAGAAGAGGTGGCGGCGCACGAAGGGAGGTGATGTTGATGAGCTGTGGAACATCACCAGCAGGAAACCAGTCGACGACGACGCAGGAAGAACCCAGATTGTTTTCCCCTCACACTTCAGGCGGGTATGTATCGAGTGATCATACTGGTAGATCAGTTGTAGTGCTCAGAGATAGTGGAGCAGCCCAGTCCCTGATCGTGAAGAGCTCGTTACCCGAGGGAGTAAGAGTGGACGGGAGACGACAAGTTGTCCTGGTTGGGTTTCCAAGGACGCAGTATATCGCCCCCTTAGTGCCGGTACATCTCGACTCGCCTTACTTCAGCGGCACATGTGCGTTGGCAGTAGTCGATACCCTCCCTGTGGCTGGGATTGATGTGGTACTAGCCAACGACTTGGTGACAGAGTGGAGCACCAATCTTCCCAAGGTCGCGGACGAGTCTACCGGAACAGCAAGGTCTACAGGCAATGGTAATGTCCAGGTAAAGACAGACCCGGATGTAAACATGTTTAATTTGTCCTCTCACCCGCAGATCGACTGTATTCTAGCAGAGTCTCCTGATTTTCTCGACAAGGAACATGAGGTTACGATGGCAGGAGTACCTGAGCAAGAAGAGAGGCCTTGTGTGCAAGCACCCACGGATACCGAAGAGTCTGGAGTGAAGGCACCTGTGTATTTGCAGCCTGGCAAAGTACAATGTATGCTGAACCGGCCAGAGATTCTCCAGACGTCGGAGGTATGTGAGGTATGTGCAAAGGATCTAGTGCCCTCTTTGGTCCAAACCAGGCTAATAGAAGTAGCCGGCTATGGACATAACAGGCTCAGGAAGCTTATCCCTCAGGTGACCAAATGTTTCCTAGCAGTATTTTGTGTTATTCTCGTGTGTGGTCTCAGTAAGGAGGTGGACAACCCGAAGGATGATGGCTCCCTTGAACATCGGAAAGAGGTCCCAGGGATTGGAGACATGCACAGTGAGTAGTGCAGGCGAAGAAGGAGCCTGGAAGCTGATAGTAGATACAGGAGGTACGAGAAATGATAATATGAGTGACTGTTCCCGACAGGTTGACACCCCCCGCGTGATTGCTGAGCCTCAATACAGCGTTATACGGAACGTTGGTCGACCTGACGTGGGCAGAGTGAATGCCATCTTCGATGTACGACCAGCCCTGTTGAAACTAGGTGTAAGCCTAGTAGAGGCGTATGCAGTAAGTATTGACTTACCCACTGTCGCTATCACTCTGAATTATCAGACCCCTGTATTCCAGGTGCCCGACTCCCTGAAGGACTGCCGGATCGGTACCAGAAATGCCGTCTGTGTCCAGCCATCATCGGTGCCACGACATAGGGAAGTGTCGAGTCGCCCCAGATCGTGTCCACACCGATCTTTACTTGAGAGATGTGAGATGATGCCCCTGCTTGACATCGCAGTGGAGACGTGGAAGATTACGTCAGGCAGGTCATCGCCTGCCATTTTCAAGTTCCCTTTGTGCCAGGGTTTTTCCTCAGTACAGTTCTGTGGACGAGATAGCCTCGCCGTTCCAGTATATAAAGCATGTAAGTCCATTTGGAATTGTGTCGCCGTGCTAATTTGGTTTGTGCCTCTTTTTACAGAACCCCAAACCAAATTCTTTTTGGTGGGGAGGTGTTACGAACCCGGATCCAGCGTCCGAGCACGGAGCAGTGACGACCGCGCCATCTGTGGGTCGGACGACGACACCTGGTGAGGACGGCGAATACCGGCCACAAGGGCCAGTTTCCAGTCCTGTTCAGCGCTCCACACAGCCGCTGCTGACCTCTGGTGAGGTGGTGCTCAGACTACAACGCCATCTATGAAGTGGATGTGTCGGGCGTTTGTGTCTGAGCCTGTAAGTGGGGTGTTTTAGTGTGTCCCAGTTATTGATGACGTGTCTGCTTACAGAGTCGACCTGGGACTGCTGTGATGGAAGTTGAGTCAGTCTACCCGAGGCAGCCGTCTCCATACCTTGTATTTTGCTGCAGCAGTTGTGAAGTCGTCTCCCCGGAAGAACACTGTGGTGTGTTAGCCTGCCAGTGGAGTGGCAGTAAAAGGATTACCCGGGACCGACTGTTGGAGACGATCATCCACTGGGGTATTGAGGACAGGAGAGTGATTTGAGGTGTCACACGAGGCTCCTGTCTAGGGTGTTCCCCTAATATCGTTCGTGGAGTGGCCTGACCAGCGTTGCGGGTCCGGAACCTGCCAGCAGACCGGCTGGATTTGTGGTTGACGGCCTCCACGGCGGTGCCCCCAGTGGACCTGTGTTTTGGCTGACCTGTGGCCAGGGTAGGCTCAGCTTCTCAGAAGGATTCGTTGTGAGGCCACGAAGAAGCACCGAGGATTTAACACCGAGAGTCTTGCACCAGAGTCTTCAGCAGAAGACAACGATTGCGAATAATCCCCTTGTATAGTGTTAATACCCCTCCCCCTGTGTACTCTTTTTATATATTATTTATTTGGTGATGGTGAATTATAATCTTCAGTTCTTAACTTTCTATCCCTTCCCCCTATAAGTTACTTGCATCACGGATCACATCCCTTGATAGCCACTACTGGCTTGGGAACGGATATATATATCTTCCTCTAACAACATCAGAGTAAGAACCCCGTTGCGTCCCGAGAGGGCCGTAACAGTAGTGATAATCGTGTACTCACCTAGTTGTACTCAACTAGTTGTGCTTGCGGGGGTTGAGCTCTGGCTCTTTGGTCCCGCCTCTCAACTGTCAATCAACAGGTGTACAGGTTCCTGAGCCTATTGGGTTCTATCATATCTACACTTGAAACTGTGTATGGAGTCAGCCTCCACCACATCACTTCCTAATGCATTCCATTTGTCAACCACTCTGACACTAAAAAAGTTCTTTCTAATATCTCTGTGGCTCATTTGGGCACTCAGTTTCCACCTGTGTCCCCTAGTGCGTGTGCCCCTTGTGTTAAACAGCCTGTCTTTATCAACCCTGTCAATTCCCTTGAGGATCTTGAATGTGGTGATCATGTCCCCTCTAACTCTTCTGTCTTCCAACGAAGTGAGGTTTAATTCCCGTAGTCTCTCCTCGTAGCTCATACCTCTCAGCTCGGGTACTAGTCTGGTGGCAAACCTTTGAACCTTTTCCATTTTAGTCTTATGCTTGACTAGATATGGACTCCATGCTGGTGCCGCATACTCCAGGATTGGTCTGACATATGTGGTATATAATGTTCTGAAAGATTCCTTACACAAGTTTCTAAAGGCCGTTCTTATGTTAGCCAACCTGGCATATGCTGCTGCTGTTATCCTCTTGATATGAGCATCAGGGGACAGGTCTGGCGTTATATCAACCCCCAGGTCTTTCTCTCTCTCGGACTCGTGAAGTATTTCATCTCCCAAGTGATACCTTGTATCTGGTCTCCTGCTTTCTACCCCTATCTTCATTAAATTACATTTGCTTGGACTAAACTCTAACAGCCATATGTTCGACCATTCCTGCAGCTTGTCCAGGTCTACTTGAAGCCTCAAGCTGTCCTCCTCTGTCTTAATCCTTCTCATAATTTTGGCGTCATCAGCAAACATTGAGAGGAATGAGTCTATACCCTCTGAGAGATCATTTACGTATATCAGAAACAGGATAGGTCCAGAGTACAGAGCCGTGTGTAGTGGTAACCGTGTATAGTGATAATCGTGTGTAGTGGTAACCGTGTATAGTGATATCCGTAAGTAGTGATAACCGTGTGAAGTGATAACAGTGTGTAGTGATAACCGTGTGAAGTGATAACCGTGTGTAGTGATAACCGTGTGTAGTTATTTGGTGTAGTTATATGTAGGTTTGGATATCACCGTATGTGGTGATATCCGTGTGTAGTGATAACCGAGTGAAGAGATAACCGTGTGTAGTGATAACCGAGTGAAGAGATAACCGTGTGAAGTGATAATAGTGTGAAGTGAAAACAATGTGTACTGATAACAGTGTGTCGTGATAACCGTGTGTAGTGATAACCATGTGAAGTGATAAGCGTGTGTAGTGATAAGCGTGTGTAGTGAAAACAATGTGTACTGATAACAGGGTGTAGTTATAACCGTGTGTAGTGATAACCGTGTGAAGTGATAACCGTGTGAAGTCAAAACAACGTGCACTGATAACAGTGGGTAGTGATAAACGTGTGAAGTGATAACCGTGTGTTGTGATGAGAGTGTGTAGTGATAACCGAGAGAAGTGATAACCATGTGAAGTGATAACCGTGTAAAATGATAACCATATGTTGTGATAACCGTGTGTAGGGATAGCCACGTGAAGTAATTGCCGCGTGTAGTGATAACAAAGTGTAGTAAAACCGTGTGTAGTAGTAACCGTGTGAAGTGATACCCGTGTGTAGTGATAACCGTGTGTAGTGATAACTGAGTGTAGTGATAACCGTGTGTAGTGATAACCTTGTGTTGTAATAAGTGGTTGTAGTGATAACCGTGTATAGTGATGCCCGTATGAAATGATAACCGTGTGTATTGATAACCGTGTGCAGTGATAACCGTGTGCAGTTATTTGGTGCAGTTATATGTAGGTGTAGTTATCACCGTGTGTGGTGATATCCGTGTTTAGTGATAACCGTGTGTGGTGATAATCGTGTGAAGTGATAACCGTGTGAAGTGATAACCGTATATCGTGATAATCGTGTGTAGTGGTAAGAGTGTATAATGATAATCGTGCGTAGTGGTAACCGTGTATAGTGATATCCGTGAGTAGTGATAACCGTGTAAAGTGATAACAGCGTGTAGTTATAACCGTGTGAAGTGATATCCGTGTGTAGTGATAACCGTGTGTAGTTATTTGGTGTAGTTATATGTAGGTTTGGTTATCACTGTGTGCGGTGATATCCGTGTGTAGTGATAACCGTGTGCACTTATAACAGTGAGTAGTGGTAACCGTGTGAAATGATAACCGTGTATAGTGATACTTGTATGAAATGATAAATATGTGAAGTGATAATGTGTGTAGTGATAACTGTGTGAAGTGATAACAGTGTATTATGTTAACCGTGTGTAGTAATAATCGTGTGTAGTGATAAGCTTGTAGAGTGATAACCGTGTGTAGTGATAACCGTGAGTAGTGATAGCCGTGTGTAGTTATAACCGTATGTAATGATAACCGCGTGTAGTGAAAACCATGTAAAATGATAACCGTGAGAAGTGATACCCGTGTGTTGTGAAAACCGTGCGTAGTTATAACCGTGTGAAGTGATAACCATGTGAAGTAATTACCGTGAGAATTGATAACCGTGTGAAGCGATAACAGTGAGTAGTGATAACAGTGTTTTGTGATAAACGTGTGTAGTGATAACCGTGTGTAGTGATAACCGTGTGTAGTGATAGCCTTCTGTGGTGATAACCGTGCTTAGTGGTAAGTCAGTTTTGATAACTGTGTGTAGTGATAACCATGTGTAGTTATAAACGTTTGTTGTGATAAATGTTTTTAGTGATAACCGTGAGAAGTGATAACCGTGTGTAGTGATAACCATTTGAAGTGATAACCGTTTGATGTGATAACCGTGTGTAGTGATAGCCGTGTGTAGTGATAACCGAGTGAAGAGATAACCGTGTGAAGTGATAATAGTGTGTTGTGATAACCGTGTGCTATGGTAACCGTTTGTGTGGATAACCGTGTGTGGTGTTAACCGTGTGTAGTGATAACCGTGTGAAATGATAACCATGTGTAATGATAACCGTGTGCAGTTATAGCCGTGTGTGGTGATAAACGTGTGAAGTGATAACCATGTGAGGTGATAACCGTAAGTACTGATAATTGTTTGAAGTGATAACCGTGTACAGTGATATCCGTGTACAGTGATATGCGTGAGTAGTGATAACCGTGTGTAATGATAACAGTGTGTAGTGATAACCGTGTGTAGTGATAACAGTGTGTAGTGATAACAATGTGTAGTGATAAACGTGAGTAGTGATAACCGTGCGTAGTGATAACCGTGTGAAGTGATAACCGTGAGTAGTGATAACCGTGTGTAGTGATAGCCGTGTGTATTTATAACCGAGTGAAGTGATAAATGAGTGTAGTGATAACCATGTGAAGTGATAACCGTATGTATGGAAAACCATGTGTAGCGATAACCGTATGTAGTGATAACTGTGTGAAATGATAACTGTGTGCAGTGATAACAGTGTGTAGTGATAACAGTTTTTAGTGATATCCGTGTGAAGTGATAACCGTGTGTAGTGATAACCGTGTGAAGTGAAAACAATGTGTTCTTATAACAGTGTGTCGTGATAACCTTGTGTAGTGATAACAATGTGAAGTGATAACCGTGTGTAGTGAAAACAATGTGTACTGATAACAGTGTGTCGTGATAACCGTGTGTAGTGATAACCGTGTGTAGTGATAACCGTGTGAAGTGATAACCGTGTGAAGTCAAAATAACGTGCACTGATAACAGTGTGTAGTGATAACTGTGTGAAGTGATAACTGTGTGTTGTGATAAGAGTGTGTAGAGATAACAGAGAGTAGTGATAACCATGTGAAGTGATAACCGTGTAAAATGATAACCATATATTGTGATAACCGTGTGTAGGGATAGCCGCGTGAAGTAATTGCCGTGTGTAGAGATAACAAAGTGTAGTAAAACCGTGTGTAGTAATAACCGTGTGAAGTGATACCCGTGTGTAGTGATAACCGTGTGTAGTGATAACTGAGTGTAGTGATAACCGTGTGTAGTGATAACCTTGTGTTGTAATAAGTGGTTGTAGTGATAACCGTGTGTAGTGATAACCGTGTGTAGTGATAACCGTTTCTAGTGATAACAGATTGAAAGTGATAACAGTGTGAAGTGATAACAGTGTGTAGTAATAACCGTGTGTAGTGATAAGATTGTAGAGATAACCGTGTGTAGTGATAACAGTGTGTTGTGATAACCGTGTGAAGTGATAACAGAGTGTAATGATAAGAGTGAGTAGTGATAACAGTGTGCAGTGATAAACGTGTGTAGTGATAACCCTATGTAGATACAATGTGTAGTGATAATTGTGTTAAGTGATTACCGTGTGTAATGATAATTCTGTGAAGTGATAACCGTGTGTAGTGATAACCGTTTGTAATGATTTCTGAAATGATAATGTGTGTAGTGATAACTGCGTGAAGTGATAACAGTATGATGTGATAACCGTGTGTAGTGATTTTCGTGTGTAGTGATAAGCGTGTGTAGTGATAACTGTGTGCAGTGATAACTGTATGTAGTGATAACCGCGTGTAGTGGAAACCATGTAAAATAATTACCGTGTGAAGTGATACCCGTGTGTTGTGAAAACCGTGTTTAGTTATAACCGTGTGAAGTAATAACCGTGTGAAGTGATAATCGTGAGAATTGATAACCGTGTGAAGCGATAACAGTGAGTAGTGATAACAGTGTTTTGTGATAAACGTGTGTGGTAATAACCGTGTGTTGTGATAGCCTTCTGTGGTGATAACTGCGCTTAGTGATAAGTCAGTTTTGATAACTGTGTGTAGTGATAACCATGTGTAGTGATAAATATGTGTCGTGATAACTGTGTTTAGTGATAACCGTGAGAAGTGATAACCGTGTGTAGTGATAACCATTTGAAGTGATAACCGTTTGATGTGATAACCATGTGTAGTGATAATCGTGTGTAGTGATAACCATGTGAATTGATAACCGTGTGTGGTGATAACCGTGAGTAATGATAACCGTGTGTAATTATAACCGTATGTAGTGATAACCGTGTGTAGTGAAAACCATGTAAAATGATAACCGTGTGAAGTGATAACCGTGTGTTGTGAAAACTGTGTGAAGTGATAGCAGTAAGTAATGATAAGAGTGAGTAGTGATAACCGTGTTGTTACGGACCCGAGTCCAGCGTCGAAGCACGGAGCAGTGACGACAACGCCATCTGTGAGTCCGCTCCCGAAAACCCCTCCAAATGGACAACGCCATCTAGTGAAGACGGGATATACCGGCCACAGGTGCTGGATTCCCGTCTTAATCAGCTCATAACGTAGCCGCTGCTGACCCTTGGTGAGGTGGCGCTTAGACAGTGAACGCCATCTATGGAGCTAATAGGTGGACGTTTGTGTCTAAGCCTGTAAGTGAGGTTCCCTAGAGCGTCCCCAGTACTAATGGCGTGTCTGATTACAGAGTCGACCTGGGACTGCTGTATTGGACGATGGATCAGTCTACGCAAGGCAGCCAAGGTCTCTTCACGAGTTTGCGCTGAAGAAGCTGTGAGTCACCCCCGGACGAACTCTGTTAAGAGTATTAGCCTGCCTGTGAAGTGGCAGTATCAGGAATCGCCTTATCCGGGGCTGGCTGGTGGAAGAGACTATAGCCACTGTGGTGCTTAGAAAGGAGAGTGATCAGCGGGATCACACGAGGCTCCTGCCTAGGGCTCGCAACCCTAGTATCGGTAGTGGAGTGGCCTACACAGCGGAGCTGATCGGAACCTGCCAGCTACAGGCTGGATTTGTGGTTGAAGGCCTCTACGACAGAGCACCCAGTGGGACTGTGATTTGGCTGGCCTGTGGCCAGGGTAGATTCGCAAAGAGAATCATAGAGGATTCATCGTGAGCACCGTGGAGCATCCTGTGTCTTCAGAGAAAGACAAGCTTGTACATAATCGTGTAGTAATAACCCCTGTGTGCAACTGTTATATATTTATTTATGGAGGTGGTGAAATTATATATATAAATCAGAACATTTGTATCCCTCCCCCTTTAGTTTACCTTGCATTATGGAACACACCCCTTGAAAGCCTCTACTAACTTGGGGCCGGATTCCCAAACTCTAATAACATCAGAGAAGAACCCGGTTGCGTCCCAATAGGGCCGTAACATAATTGGCATCCCCAGCGGGATTCGACCCCTTGTCAAGTATGTTTGACAGGGATGGTAATGTAGCGCAATCCACTGAAAATAATTCCCCCTGTTTGTAACTATTAGGACGTTATACGTCTTGCGCGGTGCTCGCTGTGCTTTAGTGCAATATTGTAGTGTGCGGGGCTGGGTGTGATTATGTGCAATATTGGCGTAGTACAGTGCTTGGTGTGTTAAGCGCTAAAGTGAAGCGGTGTGTTAAGTGCTCGTGCACCACTTAAGTGACAATGGCAGAAAAAGTGACCATCGACGATCTGGACAATGTTCAGATAACCTCAAGAAGAAGATCATATTCCTGTCTGGGTCTTCTGTCATTTGGTGGTGGATTATATATGACTACGACTAATTTTTTGCCCTCCAGTTGGTATTGTTCCTATTATGTAGTCACTGAAACCTTCACATCCCTGAACAACCAACTTCTCAAAATCCCAGCCTTTTCTTACTAGCAGGGCTACACCCCCACCACCTCTTCCTTCTCTCTCTTTCCTCATAACATAATAGTCCTGTGGGAACACTGCATTTGTTATGGTTTTCGTCAGCTTTGTTTCTGTGAGAGCTATTATGTCTGGGGTTTCCTCTAGTACCCTTTCTCCAAGTTCATTTGCTTTATTTGTAATTCCATCTATGTTAGTGTACATTGTCCTGAGGCTCACTTTCTTCTGTCCCTTCTCAAACCTCCTCCTTGGTGAGTGTTCTGCTGGTGGAGGAAGCTGTGCCATGGGTGTGAGGATTTGTGAGGTGGATACCAGGGTTGCAGTGGATACTGGGATGAGGGGTGGGGGGTCAAGTGAAGGGAAGGCACAGGGAGGGTATGGGGTGAAAGGGGCAGGAGGACAGGAAGGAAAGGGGGTTTTCTATGCAGAGGAGGGTGGTGGGGTTGCCCTCCCCGCTGGTGTTACTGGGTAGCTGGTTGTAGGTTCCCCCATCGACTCTGGGAGTGATGTGTTGGGAGCTGTGGTTTCCTGGTTTTCCCCTCTCGCCCGGCGCTTCTTCCTTCTGCCTCCATGGCCCTCTCCTCCCTCGTCATGTCCCTCTGGAGGAATACTTTTTTGAATTCTCCCATATTTTGCAGGTGGCTTTTCTTTGTTTGAATCGTGTCCTTTGTGTTCTCGTTTGCAAACACTATCTTTAACACACGGTCTCGGTCTTTTTTGTACCAGCCTAACCTGAAAACCTTCTCAATGCTATGCTCAGCCCGTTCCATGTCCAGTGCCTTTAGTATTTCATTCACTGCCACTTTATCCTTATCATTCCACTCTTTCCTATTAGAGCCTTCCTGCTCTTTAATACCCACTGCTACTTCTGATCTTTTCCCTTCCAGCAGCTGGCTAGTGGAGCATGCCACTTCCTGTGAGGTAGCTGCTTTCATGGCTACCTCCATCACTGCAGACATTACTTCAGAGTTGTTGTTTTTTTAGCATTTCTGCAAATATTGTTTTTATTGTGGCATTCTCTTCCAAAATACTATTACCACCTTCTCCCTGGGTGGTTATCTGAGTCTCAGCATCGATACTGTTTTCTTTGCGGGTTCTAATCTCCTCCTTTGCTGCTGTCAGCTCTCTTTTTAGGTTGCTTATTTCATTCTTCATTTCCTGCATCATTTCTTGCATCTCACTCTTGAGATGCAGGAAATGTGTCCTCCAGAAACTGGGCGAACATTTTCTTCATTTCGTCACCTGAACTTTTCCCTGTTCCCCTGTTGCCTCTGGCTGTCATGCTTGACCCTGTTCCTAGTTGTGCCATGATATGATTTGTCAGAAGGGCAGAGTGGGGTGGGGGAGAGAGAGATAGAGAGAGAAAGAGGGAGAGAGAGAGAGAGAGAGAGAGAGAGAGAGAGAGAGAGAGAGAGAGAGAGAGAGAGAGAGAGAGAGAGAGAGAGAGAGAGAGAGAGAGAGAGAGGGAGAGAGATAAAGAGAGAGATAAAGAGAGAGATAAAGAAAGAGACAGAGAGAGAGGGGAAGAAACAGAGAGAGATAAAGAAAGAGGGAGGGGGAGAGAGAGAGAGAGAGAGAGAGAGAGAGAGAGAGAGAGAGAGAGAGAGAGAGAGAGAGAGAGAGGGGGGGGGGGAGTATGTGTAAGGGGGATGCGGGGGACTGGGGGGTGGGGGCAACCAGGTCAGGTCAAATCAGATAGGGGGTAAGAGAGGAGGTGGGGTATAGTGGGGTCTTGACTCTTTCCACAGATGGTGTTAATCCTTTCTTCCCTGACTGAACGTTTGTGTATGCGTGGGTGTGTGCGTTTTTGCGTGTGCGTGTGTGTGTGCAGCGCATACGTAAGTGGGCGTGCATGCGTGCGTGTGTCACGTGTTCCCGTAAGCGTTAACTTCTTCCCAAAATGAGCCACTTTGAGATTTTAAATATATATGCTATCTTGAACAAGAATTTGATAATATTTTACCTCACACTGTACACCTGATTAACTGACCAGAGAGGGGATACATACCAGTCTGCCTTTCCGCTCACACAACTAGATGAGTAATGACGATGTATGGTTGACGATAATGCTCCGTCGTCACCTTCCACTTGGTGATTCACTAAGTGCTAGTAGATTGATGATGACGGTTCTTCTCTATCTTCACAATGCTCTGGAGTCAGTCACTGTATCGTTATGTTACAGTTCACTAATTTACTGTACCACTGATCAGTCACCACCCAACAAACACAATCAGGCAGTTCCACGGCGGGTCGTCCCACGCTGACCTTCAGGTCAGGTCGCTCAACCGTGTGTAGTGATAGCCGCGTGTAGTGATAGCCGTGTGTAGTGCTAACCAAGTGTAGTGATAACCGTGTGAAGTGATAACCGTGTGAAGTGATATCCATGTATATTGATAACGATGTGTAGTGACAACTGAGTGTAGTGATAACCGTGTGTAGTGATAACCATGTGTAGTGATAGCCTTGTGAAGTGATGACTGTGTTTAGTGATGACTGTGTTTAGTGATAGCCGTGTGTGGTCATAGCTGTGTGTAGGTATAACCGAGTGTAGTGAAAACCTTGTGTAATGATAACTGTGTGAAGTGATAAACGTGTTTAGTGATAGCCGTTTGAAGTGATAACCGTGTGAAATGATAAATGTGTCTTGTGAAAAACGCGTGTAGTTAAAACCGTGTGAAGTGGACACTGTGTGTAGTGATAACCGTGTGAAGTGATAACCGTGTGAAGTAATAACCGTGTGAAGTTATAACTGTGTGAAGTGATAACAATGTGTAATGATATCCGTGTGTAGTGATAAAAGTGTGTAGTTATAACTGTATACTGATAAACGTGTGTAGTGATAATCGTGTGAAGTAATAACCTTGGGTAGTGATAACAGTGTGAAATGATAACCGTGTGAAGTGATAACTGTGTTTAGTGATAACAGTGAGTAGTGATAACCGTGTGTAGTGATAACAGTGTGTAGTGATAACAATGTGTACTGATAACTGTGTGAAGTGATAACCGTGTGAAGTGAAAACAATGTGTACTGTTAACCGTGTGTAGTGATAACGTGTGTAGGGAAAACCGTGTGTAGTGATAACCGTGTGAAGTGATAACCATGTGAAGTGATAACCGTGTGTAGTGATAACCTTGCGAAATGATAACGTGTGTAGTGATAAGAGTGAGTAGTGACAACCGAGAGTAGTGATAACCATGTGTAGTGATAACCGTGTGTAGTGATAGCTGCGTGTAGTGATAGCTGCGTGTATTGATAACCAAATGAAGTGATACCCGTGTGTAGTGATAACCATGTGAAGTGATACCTATGTGTAGTGATAACCGAGTGTAGTGATAACGGAGTGCAGTGATAACCATGTGTTGTAATAGCTGGTTTTAGTGGTAATCGTGTATATTTATAACCGTGTTTAGTGATAGCCGTGTGTAGTGATAACCGCGTGCAGTGATAACAGAGTGTAGTGATAACCGAGATTAGTGATAACCGTGTGAAGTGATAACCGTGTGAAGTGATGAACGTGTGAAGTGATGAACGTGTGTAGTGATAACCGTGTGTAGTGATAGCCGTTTGAAGTGATAACCGTGTGAAGTGATAACCGTGTGTAGTGATAACCGTGTGAAGTGATGAACGTGTGTAGTGATAAACGTGTGTAGTGATAACCGTGTGTAGTGATAGCCGTGAGTAGTGATGAGAGTGTGTAGTGATAATCGTGTGTAGTGATAACCGTGTGAAGTGATAACCGTGTGTAGCGATAAGTGTGTAGTGATACCTACTTGATGGGGTTCTTGGAGTTCTTCTACTCCCAAGCCAGACCCGAGGCCAGGCTCGACTTGTGAGAGTTTGGTCCACCAGGCTGTTGCTTGGAGCGGCCCACAGGGCCACGTACCCACCACAGCCCGGCTGATCCTGAACTTCTCTTAGAAAACAGCCCAGCTTTCTTTTGAAGATGTCCACGGTTGTTCCTGCAATATTTCTTATAGTCGCTGTGAAGACGTTGAACAACCGCGGACCTCTGATTTTATACAGTGCTCTCTGATTGTGCCTATGGCACCTCTGCTCTTCATTGGTTCCATCTTGCATTTCTTCCATATCGTTCACTCCAGTACGTTGTTATAATACTGTGTAGATTTGGGACCTGGCCCTCCAGTATTTTCCATGTGTATATTATTTGGTATCTCTCTCGTCTCCTTTCTAGAGAGTACATTTGGAGAGCTTTGAGACGATCCCAATAATTTAGGTGTTTATCTTGTCTATGCGTGCCGTATATGTTCTCTGTATTCCCTTTATTTCAGCAATCTCTCCTGCTCTGAAGGGGGAAGTGAGTACTGAGCAGTACTCGAGATGGGACAACACAAGTGACTTGAAGAGTACAACCATTGTGATGGAATCCCTGAATTTGAAAGTTTTCGTAATCCATCCGATCATTTTTCTGGCTGACGCAATATTTGCTTGGTTATGCTCCCTAAACGTTAGATCGTCGGACATCATTATTCCCAAATCACTGACATGCTGTTTTTTCTACTATGGGAAGATTCGATTGTGTTTTGTACCCTGTATTATGTTTCAGATCCTCATTTTTGCCGTACCTGAGTACCTGAAATTTATCACTGTTAAACTTCATGTTATTTTCTGCTGCCCAATCAAAAACTTTGTTGACATCTGCTTGTAGTTTTTCAATGTCTTCAGCAGAGGTAATTTTCATGCTGATTTTTGTCATCTGCAAAGGACGACACGAAGCTGTGACGTGAATTTTTGTCTATATCAGATATGAGAATAAGGAACAGTAGCGGTGCAAGGACTGTACCTTGAGGTACAGAGCTTTTAACATCGCTTGGACTCGATTTTAACTGACTGACTGTTACTCTTTGTGTTCTGTTCGACAGAAAATTGAGTATCCAGCGTCCTACTTTTCCAGTTATTCCCATTGACCTCATTTTGTGAGCTATCACCCCATGGTCACATTTGTCGCACGCCTTTGCAAAGTCTGTGTATACAACATCTGCATTTTGCTTTTCTTCTAGGGCTTCTCTGATTTTGTCATAGTAGTTGAGTAACTGTGATAACCGAGAGTAGTGATAATCATGTGAAGTGATAACCGTGTGAAGTGATAACCATGTATAGTGATAACCGTGTGTAGTGATAGCTGCGTGTAGTGATAGCTGCATGTAGTGATAACCAAGTGTAGTAAGAACCGTGTGTAGTGATAACCGTGTGAAGTGATACCAGTGTTTAGTAATAATCGAGTGTAGTGATAACCGTGTGTTGAGATAGCTGGTTGTAGTGATAACCGTGTATATTGATAACCGTGTGTAGTGATAACCGTGTGTAGTGATAACCGAGTGTTGAGATAACCGTGTGTAGTGATAACCGTGTAATGATAACTGTGTTGACTGACAACCGTTTGAAGTGATAACCGTGTATTTACCTAATTGTACTTACCTAATTATGCTTGCGGGGGGTTGAGCTCTGGCTCTTCGGTCCCGCCTCTCAACCGACAATCAACAGATTGTAACGGGGGGCGGGGGAAATAGCTCTATCTTGTCCATTATTCCACCCCCCAGTTGACTAACGAGGCCGTGGGAAACAGCTCTCTCTAGTCCGGTATCCCGTCCTCAGTTAGCTAACTATTCTAGAGCACTCCCAGAGTTCCTAAGGCAGCCTCTCTTGTTCAACACCTTGTAACCTAGGTATTCGACTACCTAGGTGCTAAGACTACAAGGCGCCGTCACTTGATCAGTTACCCGAAACTCTAGAGAGAACTCTAGAATACATAATCATTGCCACAAACGTATAAGAGGAAACGAAAGGAAAGAAATGAATAGTGAAGTAATTAGTGAGGGTTTGGGGTGAGAGGTAGGGAGGTGGGAGGAGCGAGGAGGGTCATTAGTTGAAAGTGAGAGTTTAGAGAGGGGTGGAGGGAGAGGTGTAGATAGGTAGAAGTAGAAGAGTAGATAGTAGATGAAGAAGAGTAGATAGTAGAAGACGAAATGCTGCCACCATCCACTCATGATCATTACATACAAGACAAGGAATGGAACTTGTCTGTATCACAAAATTCTCAAAAGATGTTATCTTGAGTTCATTATTAGTATGTTCCCTCTGTACCATGTATCAACTCCAAACATGTACTCATTAATATCTTGAATCTAGTAACCACCGAGGCTTTCTCACCTCAACTCAAAGCTCTAGGGAACAAAGACGATTTAAATAATAAGTTCATATATTTCACATACTAAGTATCATAATTTAAGCAATGTTCAAGATATATATATGTAAAGTGAGTCATCCTCCAAGAATCTGAGAACACTACAACTGACTGCCCCTGATCATCACACAACACTTGTAAAACACGACCAATTCACCTTAATGCTCAACTCACCAAGTGTTTGCCTATAGCTGGATAGAGGGGGGGGACGGGGTCTATAGCTGACAGAGACTGTCCCGCCCTGCCGGCCGACAGCCTCCCTGCTAGGGCCGTCTCCTCTGCTCTGCTCGCTCGTCTGCTGTTCTTCTCTTAATGCTAATGCTCTCGAATCGATAGCTCTCCGAGTATATATTGGGGGAACCTAGTAGCTAACTCTGCCCACAAGTAGATAGCCTCCGGCTCTCTATCAAGCCACTCCTTAAACGTCGGCATGTTTGAAGGCTACCAGGCTCCAATTATGAGATTAGCAGAAGTAAGGTGAAATTCGCATGATCTGACCTCAGGTCACTTGGGGTCATTAACGGTTAGAGGTGTGAGATCTCCGGCCGACAACTTGGCGCCTTTTCAAATCCCTGTCTGTGACTCATATTCTATATATATTTTAAATAAACTAAACCAAACACTTTTACAGTGTTACATCATGAACAGGTTCCTGAGCCTATTGGACTCTATCATGTGTAGTGATAATCGTGTGCAGTGATAACCGTGTGCAGTGATAACCAAGTCCCTTCACCACCACCCCTAACCTTCACCACCTTCCCGACCCTTCACCAATACCCCTAACCTTCACCACATTCCCTACCCTTCACCACCACCCCTAACCTTCACCGCCTTCCCCACCCTTCACCCCCCCTAACCTTCACCACCTTCCCTACCCTTCACCACCACCCTTAACCTTCACACCTTCCCTACCTTTCACCACCTTCCGTACCCTACATCAATACCCCTAACCTTCACAATCTTCCCAACCCTTCACCACCTTCGATACTCTTCACCATCTTCCTTAGCCTTCACCAACTTCCCTACCTATCACCACAACTTCCCTACCTTTCACCACAACTTCCCTACCCTTCACCACCACCCCCACCCTACATCACCCTCCCTACTCTTCACCACCTTCCCTACGATTCACCACCTTCCCTACATTTCACCATCAGAACTATCCTTCACCACCTTCCCAACCCTACACCACCTTCTTTACCTTTCACCATCTTGCCTACCCTTCACCACCTTTACTACCCTTCACCACCTTTCCTACCCTTCACCACCCTCCCAACCCTTCACCATCTACTCTACCCTTCACCACCTTCCCTACCCTTTACCACCTTCCTTACCCTTCACCACCTTCCCTACCCATCACCACATTCTTTATCCTTCACCTACTTCCCTACCTTCACCACCTTCCCTTCCCTTCACTATCTTCCTAACCTTTCACCACCTTCACTAATTTTTATGACCACTCCTACCTTTCACCACCTTCCCTACCCTTCGCCACGTCCCTTACACTTTACCACCACATTCCCTACCATTCAGCACCATCCCTACCCTTCACAGCCTTCCCTACACTTCACCACCTTCCCTACCCTTCAACATCTTCCCTACCCTTCACCACCACCTTCCCTACCCTTCACCGCCTTCCCGACCCTTCACCATCTTCCCTAACCTTCACCACAACCCTTACCCTTCAACACCTTCCCTACCCTTCACCACCTTCCGTACCCTTCACCACCTTCCCTACCCTTCACCAACACCCCTAACCTTCACCACCTTCACTACCCTTCACCACTACCCCTAGCCTTCACCACCTTCCCTACCCTTCATTATCACCTGTACCCTTCACCTTCACCACCTTCCCTACCCTTCACCACCACCCTTAACCTTCACCACCTTCTCTTCCCTTCACCACCTCCTCTAACCTTCACCACCTTCCCTACCCTTCACCATCACCCCTAACCTTCACCACCTTCTGTACCCTTCACCACCACCCCTAACCTTCACCATCCTCTCTACCCTTCACCACCACCCATAACCTTCACCACCTTCCCCACCCTTCACCACCACCCCTAACCTTCACCACCTTCCCTACCCTTCACCACCATCCCTTCCCTTCACCATCTTCCCTACCCTTCACCACCACCCCTACTCTTCACCACCTTCCCTACCCTTCACCACCTTCCTACCATTTACCACCTTCCCTACCCTTCACCACCTGCCCTACCCTTCACCACCTTCCCTACCCTTCACCTCCTTCCCTACCCTTCACGACCTTCCCTACCCTTCACCACCTTCCGTACCCTTCACCACCTTCCCTACCCTTCACCAACACCCCTAACCTTCAACACCTTCACTACCCTTCACCACTACCCCTAGCCTTCACCACCTTCCCTACCCTTCATTATCACCTGTACCCTTCACCTTCACCACCTTCCCTACCCTTCACCACCACCCTTAACCTTCACCATCTTCACTTCCCTTCACCACCTCCTCTAACCTTCACCACCTTCCCTACCCTTCACCATCACCCCTAACCTTCACCACCACCCCTAACCTTCACCATCGTCTCTACCCTACACCACCACCCTTAACCTTCACCACCTACCCCACCCTTCACCATCACCCCTAACCTTCACCACCTTCTGTACCCTTCACCACCACCCCTAACCTTCACCACCTTCCCTACCCTTCACCACCATCCCTAACCTTCACCACCTTCCCTACCCTTCACCAACAGCCCTAACCTTCACCACCTTCTCTTCCCTTCACCACCTCCCCTTACCTTCCCACCTTCACTACCCTTCACCATCACCCCTAACCTTCACCACCTTCTCTACCCTTCACCACCACCCTTAACCTTCACCACCTTCCTTACCCTTCACCACCACCCTTAACATTCACCCTCTTCCATACCTTTCACTACCTTCCCTACCCTTCGCCACCTTTATTACCCTTCACCATCTTCCCTACACTTCACCACCTTTTAAACCCTTCACCACCTTCCCTAGTCTTCACCACCTTCCCTACCCTTCACCATCACCCCTAACCTTCACCACCTTTTCTACCCTTCACCATTTTCATACCCTTTACCACCTTCCCTACCTTTCACCACCTTCCTTACCCTTTACCACCTTCCCTGCCCTTCACCACCTTCCCTACCCTTCACCACCTTCCCTACCCTTCACCACCTTCCTTACCCTTCACCACCACCCCTAACCTTCATCCTCTTCCGTACCTTTCACCACCACACGTACCCTTCACCACCTCCCCTAACATTCACCATCTTCCCTACCCTTCACCACCTTCCCTACCCTTCACCACCACCCCTAACCTTCTCCACCTTCCCTACCCTTCACCACCACCCCTAACCTTCATCCTCTTCCGTACCCTTCACCAGCACCCCTAACCTTCACCACCAAACATAACCTTCACCACCTTCCCTTCCCTTCACCACCTTTCCTAACGTTCACCACCTTCCCTACCCTTCACCACTACCCCTAAACTTCACCACCTTTCCTACCCTTCACCACCACCCCTAACCTTCACCACCTTCCCTACCCCTCACCACCACCCCTAACCTTCACCACCTTCCCTACCCTTCACCACCATTCTTACCCTTCACCATCACCTCTACCCTTCACCACTATCCCCTAACCTTCACCATCTTCCCTACCCTTCACCACCACCCCTAACCTTCACCACTACCCCTAACCTTCACCATCACCTCTACCCTTCAATACTACCCCTAACCTTCACCACCTTCCCTACCCTTCACCACTACCCCTAACCTTCAACATCTTCCCTACCCTTCACCACCACCCCTAACCTTCACCACCTTCCCTTCCCTTCACCATCACCTTTACCCTTCACCACTACCCCTAACCTTCACATCCTTCCCTACCCTTCACCACCCTCCTTACCCTTCACCACTACCCCTAACCTTCATCATCACCTCTATCCTTCACCACTACCCCTAATCTTAACCACCTTCCCTACCCTTCACCACCACCCCTAACCTTCACCACCTTCTCTACCCTTCACCACCACCCTCTACCTACACCACCATCCGTACCCTTCACCACCACCCTCAACCTACACCACCGTCGCTACCCTACACCACCGTCCCTACCCTTCACCACCACCCTTAACCTACACCACTGTCCGTACCCTTCACCACTACCCCTAACCTTTACAACCTTTCCTACCCTTCACCACTAACCCTAACCTTCCCTACCCTTCACCACCTTCCCTACCCTTCACCACCTTCCCTACCCTTCACCACCACCCTTAACCTACAACACCGTCCCTACCCTTCACCGTCAACATTAACCTACACCACTGTTCCTACCCTTTACCACTACCCCTACCCTTCACCACCTACCCTACCCTTCACCATGTAACACGGATTGGGTCCTTCTCTCTTTTCTTCCTTCTACTCCCTCTACCCGTATTCTTACTTTTTATTCTCTACCAAGGGACTCCAAAACTTTTACCAAAGCCAACTCCACGCCACGTGGTCCTAAGACGATTGACCGACTTAGGATTCTACACCCAGTATGACGTGACCTAAGCTCTGATCAAAACCCTAGAGTCGCCTCTGCTGCCACCACCAGACCAGCTCTACAGAGCAATGATCGAGGTCTGGATCGATCACGCTAATTAATCAACCTTGGGGCTTGATCCCCACTAGTAGTTTATAACCTCGGAAACTTGAGTGTGGAGTTAATTAGATGGGGATGATGAATTCCGATCCGATGTTAGAATCGGCGCCCAATGCAACTCTGCCTCGTGTGGACCACGTGACCAGGACAAGTTTACACATAACCAAATGGAAACAATAAAATGCAAATTAATAACAAATTTAATTTATTAAGAGAAAACTAAAACAAAATCTAAATGTGTTCACTCCCTATCACTTTAACACTCCCTACTTGACCTGAATGGCAAATGAGAAGACTATTTCTATACATAACCATAGCAACTATACCTCTATGTTTTCCAGCTCTCGGTGTTGGGGCTGGTCTTGGGGAGAGGTAAGATGTTTTGACCTCTCCCAGCTGCTCGGCAGATCACACTGATCTTTTCCTTGTCTGGACTACCCCAGACAGAGTATTGTATCCTTCCGCCTAGTCAAAGTCCTACCCAGTTACTAGCAAGGTTTAAGTTATAACAATTAACCTCTGTTGTACTTAATTGATCCAGACTGGTTGAATTATTTTACTGAATTAAATTACAAACATCTAACGGCAGAGCTGTTCCCGATCACAAAAATGGTTATTAAAACTTTGAGAAATAGTAGACCTGTCAACCCCTGATGACCTATGACCGCCGGTCACTCCGCCTTAAAAGTTAGATCTGATTCGTGACGTCACTGATGGTGACTTAAACTCAATAATTAGAATACTCTTGATATTGTATCCAGTACTATTATACAATACAATTTTAATGCAAAATGAATAAAGGCTAATTTTCTCTAAATTACTGAATACTATAGGATGGTTCATTATACGCAGCTATGAACAAAGATGCCCGCCATTTGTGACTCAGACCTGCTAATTCCCAGGGGACTGGGCGTTGTTGAGAGGTCAGGTCCCTACTCGAACTTCTGGAACCTTCTGGAATAATTCTTACAACAGCCTAGTTTGTTACAACCACCACCTCTAACCTTCACTCTCTTCCGTACCCTTCGCCACCTTCCCTACCCTTCTCCACCTTCCCTACCCTTTACCATCTTCCCTACCCTTCACCACCTTTTCAACCCTTCACCTCCTTCCCTACCCTTCACCACTTTCACTACCCTTCACCACCACCCCTAACCTTCACAAACCTTTTCTACACTTCATCACCTTCACACCCTTTACTACCTTTCTTACCCTTCACCACATTCCCTACCCTTCACCACCTTCCCTACCCTTCACAACCTTCCCTACCCTTCACAACCACCCCTAATTTTCATCCTCTTCCGTACCATTCACCACCACACATAACCTTCAGCACGTTCCCTTCCCTTCACCACCTCCCCTAACCTTCACCACCTTCCCTACCCTTCACCACCACCCCTAACCTTCATCCTCTTCCGCAGCCTTCACCACCACCCCTAACCTTCACCACATTTTCTACCCTTCACCACCACCCCTAACCTTCACCACTACCCCTAAACTTCACCACCTTCCCTACCCTTCACCACCACCCCTAACCTTCACCACCTTCCCTACCCCTCACCACCACCCCTAACCTTCACCACCTTCCCTACCCTTCACCACCATTCTTACCCTTCACCATCACCTCTACCCTTCACCACTATCCCTAACCTTCACCACCTTCCCTACCCTTCACCACCACCTCTAACCTTCACACCTACCCCTAACCTTCACCATCACCTCTACCCTTCACTACTACCCCCAATCTTCACCACCTTCCCTACCCTTCACCACTACCCCCTATCCTTCAACACCTTCCCTACCCTTCACCACCACCCCTAACCTTCACTACCTTCCCTTCCCTTCACCATCACCTTTACCCTTCACTACTACCCCTAACCTTCACAACCTTCCCTATCCTTCACCACCTTCCCTACCCTTCACCACTACCCCTAATCTTTATCATCACCTCTACCCTTCACCACTACCCCTTATCTTAACCACCTTCCCTTCCGTTCAAAACTACCCCTTACATTTCCTACCCTTTACCACCACCCCTAACCTTCACCACCTTCCCTACCCTTATACCACCACCCACAACCTACACCACCGTCCCTACCCTTCACCACTACCCCTAACCTTTACCACCTTTCCTACCCTTCACCACTACCCCTAACCTTCCCTACCCTTCACCACCACCCCTAACCTTCACCACCTTCCCTACCCTTCACCACCACCCTTAAACTACACCACCGTCCCTACTGTTCACCACCACCCTTAACCTACACCACCGTCCCTACCCTTCACCACCACCCCTAACCTTCACCACCTTCCCTACCTTTTACCAACTCAACTGTTCACCACTTTCCTTCAGCTCTTTAGTCGTGCCACTTGCACCCTTTTGTTCCCAGTTGCTGAGTCTGAAACAACAACAACAACAACAACAACAACTAACCTACCTATAACCACCTCAACTCCACTTTACCCATTAAGTTCATCCCATTAACATAATCTCGTCTGCTCCAGTCGGACTCCAAACTCTCAAAATGGAGTTAAGTGGAGACGTCGTCAGTCATCATCCCATTAACAATGTCCAATTAAATCTTTCCCCCTAACTAATTATTTATTATCTAAGATATTAAAGTTATTGGGAGGGCCAGAGTAACTTTAGCGGCGGTACAGGTTCCCTGGACCTTGCCTCTGGAGGCCCTTGGACTTGGCCCCGGGACCTGGCTCCTGGACCTGACCCTGGAGGCCCCTGGATCTGTCCCCTCTAGGCCTCGGGACCTGCACGCTGGAGGCCCCTGGAGGCCCCTGGACCTAGCCCCTGAAGGACCCGGGACCTGGCCCATGGGGACCACGGGACCTGGCTCCTGGAGGCCCTGGGACCTGGCCCGTGGAGGCCCCTGGTCCTGGCCCCTGGAGGCCCCTGGACCTGGCCCCTGGAGGCCCAGGGACCTGGCCCCTGGAGGCCCCTGGACCTGGCCCCTGGAGTAGGAGCTATCTCTACACCGTGTGTAGTGATGAAGTGATAGCAGTGTGCAGTGATAACTGTGTAGTGATAACCTTGCATAGTGATAACCGTGTGTAGTGATAACAGTGTGTAGTGATAACAGTGTGTAGTGATAACAGTGTGAAGTGATAACCGTGCGTAGTGATAACAGTGAGAAGTGATAACAGTGAGAAGTGATAACCGTGTGTAGTTATAACCGTGTGTAGTAATATCCGTGTGTAGTGATAACAGTGTGTAGTAATAACAGTGAGTAGTGATAACAGTGTGTAGTGATAACAGTGAGTAGTGATAACAGTGAGTAGTGATAACAATGTGTAGTGATACCAGTGTGTAGTGATAATAGTGTGTAGTGATAACCGTGCATAGTGATAACCGTGTGAAGTGATAAAAGTGTGTAGTGATAATCGTGTGTAGTGATAACCGTGTGTAGTGATAACCGTGTGTAGTGATTACCGTGTAAAGTGATAACCGTGTGAAGTGAGAACCGTGTGTAGTGATAACAGTGTGTAGTGAAAACCGAGTGAAGTGATAAGAGTGTGCAGTGATAACAATGTGTAGTGATAACAGTGTGTAGTGATAACCGTATGTAGTGATAACCGTGTGTAGTCATAACCGTCTGAAGTGATAACAGTGCATAGTGATAACAGTGTGTAGTGATAACCGTGTGTAGTGATAACCGTGTAAAGTGATAACCGTGTGAAGTGATAACAGTGTGTTGTGATAACAGTGTGGAGTGATAACAGCGTGTAGTGATAACCGTGTGTAGTCATAACCGTATGAAGTGATAACAGTGCGTAGTGATAAGTGTGCAGTGAAAACTGTGTAGTGATAACCGTGTTTAGTGTTAACCGTGTGTAGTGATAACTGTGTGTTGTGATAACCGTGAATAGTAATAACAGGGTGTAGTGATAATCGTATGTAGTGATAACAGTTTATAGTGATAATAGTGTGTAGTGATAACCGTGTGTAGTGATAACAGTGAGTAGAGATAACAGTGTGTAGTGATAACCGTGTGTAGTTATAACCGTGTGTAGTAATATCCGTGTCTAGTGATAAGAGTGTGTAGTAATAACAGTGAGTAGTGATAACAGTGTGTAGTGATAACCGTGTGTAGTGATACCAGTGTGTAGTGATAATAGTGTGTAGTGATAACCGTGTGAAGTGATAACCGTGTGTAGTGGTAACCTCGTGTAGTGATAACCGTGTTTTGGTATAACCCTGTTGAGTTATAAATTTAAATTTTGCCCCGAGTGTGTAGTGATAACCGCGTGTAGTGACAACCGTGAGTAGTGATAACTGTGTGTAGTGATAACCATCTGTTGTGATAACCGAATGTAGTGATAACCGTGTGAAGTGATAACAGTGTGAAGCTTTCACCATCTTCACTATCCTTCACCACCTTCCCTACCCTACACCAACTTCTTTATCTTTCACCATCTTGCCTACCCTTCACCACCTTCCCTACCCTTCACCACCCTACCAACCCTTCATCTTCCCTACCCTTCACCACCTTCCCTACCCTTCACCACCACCTGCGGTACCCTTCACCGCCTTCCCTACCCTTCACCATCTTCCCTAACCTTAACCATCTTCCCTAACCTTCACCACCATCACTACCCGTCACCACCTTCCCTACCCTTGACCATCTTCCCTACCCTTTACCACCTTCCCTACCCTTCACCATCTTGCCAACCCTTCGCCACCTTCTGTACCCCTCACCACTTTCCCTATCCTTCACCAACACCCCTAACCTTCACCACCTTCCCTACCCTTCATTACCACCCTTAACCTTCAACACCTTCCCTACCCTTCACCACCAACCCTAACCTTCACCAACTTCCTTACCCTTCACGAACACCCCTAACCTTCACAATCTTTCCTACCCTTCACCACCACCCTTAACCTTCACCACCTTCTCTTCCCCTCACCACCTCCCCTAACCTTCACCACCTACCCTACCCTTCACCATCACCCCTAACCTTCCCTACCTTCTCTACCCTTCACTGTAACACCACTCTATTGTATACCCCACTATAATTGACCACTATAATGGTTAGTAAACTAATAATGTAAACACTACTTATCCTGAGTAACACTTCCCCATCGGTTGCACTTGGTAACACTGTTATGAGCTGATATATGATGGTTACACCGGGACTACAAAGTACACTGCCAACAAGGAGATGCTAACACAGGATGAAATACGCTGCCACCATCTGCCTTTGACCATTGAGACTATATCAAGCAACGAGGCAAAAAACATTGCTTGACTTGGAGAGTACTTTCTATGACTGTCATTAATTATGGAAACGGTTGTAAGCCACTATATCCAAAAGGCTAAGAGGATCCAACAATTGACACAGACGGGAAATTTACCAGGAGTTTTATTGAGACCAAAATTATGTCAATCACCACTTATAAATCCTACTCTGACACTGGCAAAAAAATTAAGAAATTTGGACATGGAACAAAACCTCAGAGATCACACACATTACCTTAAAACCTGTCTCTCCCTGGCTCAGATGTTCTTCACAGCCCTCTCTGGACCCCGGTGTCCGGCACTCTGTCCTTACTAAGTCCCTACAGGACCTCTATATACAACCCCCACAGGGGGAGGGGGAGATCTGCTGTTGCTACCCACCAAGAATGTACAAACACTCAAGAAATATTTCAATAAGCTTGTTTGACATTCACCATACACTCTTCAAGAGAGGAGTTATTAATTAATTACGTGTGTGGCTGACCTCTGACCTGGCCAAAAGGGGGAGATCCAAAGATGTTTACACATAAGAATCTGGAGTCTAATTCCCTTGCATGAAATATTACATACTTGAAACTATGCTGACTAAGACTAACCCAGGAACTTTTAATCAATATACAAGATACTCCGGAGGTCATCTGGGCTGACCTCTTGGAGAAGGCTTCCCTGGGTGTGAACTCTAAGGGGGGGGGGGGAGGTCCTGGGTGTTACATCACCACCACCCCTAACCTTCACCACCTTTCCTACCCTTCACCACCACCTTTAACCTTCACCACCTTCTATTCCCTTCACCACCTCCCCTAACCTTCACCACCTACCCTACCCTTCACCACCACCTCTAACCTTCACTCTCTTCCGTACCCTTCACCACCTTCCCTACCCTTCTCCACCGTCCTTACCCTTTACCATCTTCCCTACCCTTCACCACCTTTTCAAACCTTCACCACCTTCCCTACCCTTCACCACCTTCACTACCCTTCACCACCACCCCTAACCTTCACCACCTTTTCTACACTTCATCACCTTCACACCCTTTACCACCTTTCTTACCCTTCACCACATTCCCTACCCTTCACCACCTTCCCTACCCTTCACCACCTTCCCTACCCTTCACAACCACCCCTAATTTTCATCCTCTTCCGTACCCTTCACCACCACACATAACCTTCAGCACGTTCCCTTCCCTTCACCACCTCCTGTAACCTTCACCACCTTCCCTACCCTTCACCACCACCCCTAACCTTCATCCTCTTCTGTAGCCTTCACCACCACCCCTAACCTTCACCACCTTTTCTACCCTTCACCACCTTCATACCCTTTACCACCACCCCTGACATTCACCACCTTCCCTACCATTCACCACTACCCCTAAACTTCACCACCTTCCCTACCCCTCACCAGCACCCCTAACCTTCACCACCTTCCCAACCCCTCACCACCACCCCTAACCTTCACCACCTTCCCTACCCTTCACCACCATCCCTCCACTTCACCATCACCTCTACACTTCACCACTATCCCTAACCTTCACTAACTTCCCTACCCTTCACCACCATCCCTAACCTTCACCACTACCCCTAACCTTCACCATCACCTCTACCTTTCACTACTACCCCTAACCTTCACCACCTTCCCTACCCTTCACCACTACCCCTAACCTTCAACATCTTCCCTACCCTTCACCACCACCTCTAACCTTCCCTTCCCTTCACCATCACCTTTACGCTTCACCACTATCCCTAACCTTCACAACCTTCCTTACTCTTCACCACCATCCTTACCCTTCACCACTACCCCTAACTTTCATCATCACCATTACCCTTCACCACTACCCCTAACCTTCACAACCTTTCCTACCCTTCACCACCACCCCTAACCTTCACCACCTTCTCTACCCTTCACCACCACCCTCAACCTACACCACCCTCAACCTACACCACCGTCCCTACCCTGATCCACTACCCCTAACCTTTACAACCTTTCCTACCCTTCACCACTACCCCTAACCTTCCCTACCCTTCACCACCTTCCCTACCCTTCACCACCACCCTTAACCTACAACACCGTCCCTACCCTTCACCATCAACCTTGTCCCTACCCTTCACCACCACCCCTAACCTTCACCACCTTCCCTACCTTTTAACAACTCAACTCTTCACCACTTTCGTTGAGCCCTTTAATCGTGCCACTTGCTGAGTCTGAAACAACAACAACAACAACAACAAGAAATACAACAACAACTACACTACCTATAGCCACCTCAACTCCACTTTACCTATTAAGTTCATCCCATTAACAATGTCCAAATAAAATTTTCCCCCTAACTAATTATTTATTATCTAAGATATTAAAATTATTGGGAGGGCCAGCGTAACTTTAGCGGCGGTACAGGTTCCCTGGACTTTGCCCTTGGAGGCCCCTGGACTTGGACCCCGGGACCTGGCTCCTGGACCTTACCCCTGGATGCCCCTGGATCTGGCCCCAGGACCTGGCCCCTGGAGGCCCCCGGACCTGGCCCTTGGAGGCTACGGGACCTGCCTCCTGGAGGCCTCGGGACCTGGCCCCTGGTCGTGGCTCCTGAAGGCCGTTGGACCTGGCCCCTGGAGGCCCTGGGACCTGGCCTCTGGAGGCCCCTGAAAGCCCTGGAACCTGGCCCAAGGAGGCCCCTGGCACCGTGTGTAGTGATGAAGTGATAACAGTGTGCAGTGATAACAGTGTGTAGTGATAACAGTGTGTAGTGATAAAAGTGTGTATTGATAACCGTGTGAAGTGATAAAAGTATGTAGTGATAACAGTATGTAGTGATAACCGTATATAGTGATAACCGTGTGTAGTCATAACCGTATGAAGTGATAACAGTGTGCAGTGATAAGTGTGTAGTGATAACAGTGTGTAGTGATCACCGTGTATAGTGATAACCGTGTGAATTGATAACAGTGTGTAGTGATAAGAGTGCGTAGTGATAACCGTGTATAGTGATAACCGTGTTAAGTGACAACAGTGTGTAGTGATAACAGTGTGTAGTGATAACCGTGTAAAGTGATAATTGTGTGAAGTGATAACAGTGTGTTGTGATAACAGTGTGTAGTGATAAAAGTGTGTTATGATAACCGTGTGAAGTGATAACAGTGTGTAGTGATAACAGTGTGTAGTGATAACAGCGTGTTATGATAACCGTGTGAAGTGATAACAGTGTGTAGTGATAAGAGTGCGTAGTGATAACCGTGTATAGTGATAACCGTGTGTAGTGATAACAGTGTGTAGTGATAACAGTGTGTAGTGATAACCGTGTAAAGTGATAATTGTGTGAAGTGATAACAGTGTGTTGTGATAACAGTGTGTAGTGATAAAAGTGTGTTATGATAACCGTGTGAAGTGATAACAGTGTGTAGTGATAACAGTGTGTAGTGATAACAGCGTGTTGTGATAACAGTGTGTAGTGATCACCGTGTATAGTGATAACCGTGTGAATTGATAACAGTGTGTAGTGATAAGAGTGCGTAGTGATAACCGTGTATAGTGATAACCGTGTGTAGTGACAACAGTGTGTAGTGATAACAGTGTGTAGTGATAACCGTGTAAAGTGATAATTGTGTGAAGTGATAACAGTGTGTTGTGATAACAGTGTGTAGTGATAAAAGTGTGTTATGATAACCGTGTGAAGTGATAACAGTGTGTAGTGATAACAGTGTGTAGTGATAACAGCGTGTTGTGATAACAGTGTGTAGTGATAAAAGTGTGTTATGATAACCGTGTGAAGTGATAACAGTGTGTAGTGATAACAGTGAGTAGTGATAACAGCGTGTAGTGATAATCGTGTGTAGTTATAACTGTATGAAGTGATAACAGTGCGTAGTGATAACAGTGTGTAGTGATAACTGTGTGTAGTGATTACAGTGTGTAGTGATAACCGTGTGTAGTGTTAACCGTGTGTAGTGATAACTGTGTGTTGTGGTAACCGTGAATAGTGATAACAGTGTGTAGTGATAATCGTATGTAGTGATAACAGTGTATAGTGGTAACAGTGTGCAGTGATATCAGTATGTAGTGATAACAGTGGGTAGTGATAACCGTGTGTAGTTATAACCGTGTGTAGTAATATCCGTGTGAAGTGATAACAGTGTCTAGTAATAACAGTGTGTAGTGATAATCGTATGTAGTGATAACAGTGTATAGTGATAACAGTGTGTAGTGATAACCGTGTGTAGTGATAACAGTGAGTAGTGATAACAGTGTTTAGTGATAACTGTGTGTAGTTATAACCGTGTGTAGTAATATCCGTGTGTAGTGATAACAGTGTGTAATAATAACAGTGAATAGTGATAACAGTGTGTAGTGATAACCGTGTGTAGTGATACCAGTGTGTAGTGATAATAGTGTGTAGTGATAACCGTGTGAAGTAATAACCGTGTGTAGTGGTAACCTCGTGTAGTGATAACCGTGTTTTGGTATAACCGTGTTTTGTTATAAATTTAAATTTTGCCCCGAGTGTGTAGTGATAACCGCGTGTAGTGACAACCGTGAGTAGTGATAACTGTGTATAGTGATAACCATCTGTTGTGATAACCGAATGTAGTGATAACCGTGTGAAGTTATTACAGTGTGAAGCTTTCACAATCTTCACTATCCTTCACCACCTTCCCTACCCTTCACCACCCTACCAACCCTTCACCATCTTCCCTACCCTTCACCACCTTCCCTACCCTTCACCACCTTCCCTACCCTTCACCGCCACCTGCCCTACCCTTCACCGCCTTCCCTACCCTTCACCATCTTCCCTAACCTTAACCATCTTCCCTAACCTTCACCACCATCCCTACCCTTCACCACCTTCCCTACCCTTGACCATCTTCCCTACCCTTTACCACCTTCCCTACCCTTCACCATCTTGCCAACCCTTCGCCACCTTATGTACCCCTCACCACTTTCCCTCTCCTTCACCAACACCCCTAACCTTCACCACCTTCCCTACCCTTCACCACCACCCCTAACCTTTACCACCTTCCCTACCCTTCATTACCACCCTTAACCTTCACCACCTTCCCTACCCTTCACCACCAACCCTAACCTTCACCAACGTCCTTACCCTTCACGAACACCCCTAACCTTCACAATCTTTCCTACCCTTCACCACCACCCTTAACCTTCACCACCTTCTCTTCCCTTCATCACCTCCCCTAACCTTCACCACCTACCTTACCCTTCACCACTCTAGCGAGGTTGCGTATTGGCCATACTCGCTTAACCCATGGTCACTTGATGGAGCGCCGCCCTGCTCCTTATTGTCCTAGTTGCATTGTCCCTCTTACGGTCGTGCATGTCCTTCTTGAATGTCCTGACTTCCAGGACGAGCGTGTGTCTTGCTTTCCGACCGCCCCTCGCGGTCACCTGTCCCTCGATAGAATTCTTGGTGACTCAGATACTTTTGATATCGTTCGCCTTATGCGTTTTTGTTCTCGTATTGGCATCCTTGGTGATATTTAGCGCCCTCTGATTATTTTGCGTATTTGATGGTGCTACATAGCCTTCCCGGTTTGGTGCCTTCTTTTGATAATTACTTACTTACCCTTCACCACCTACCTTACCCTTCACCATCACCCCCTAACCCTCCCCACCTTCTCTACCCTTCACCACCACCCCTAACGTTCACCACCTTCCCTACCCTTCACAACCACCTTTAACCTTCACCACCTTCTCTTCCCTTCACCACCTCCCCTAACCTTCACCACCTACCCTACCCTTCACCTCCACCTCTAACCTTCACTCTCTTCCGTACTGTCGGGGTTACTCGTTGATCAACAGTATACTCAAGGTCACTCACCGTAGCCCTGCGGGTCTTCACTCTATCCTCGCGGCGCCACTGTACGCCAAGAGAGTATCCCAGTCAATTCCAACCGGCCTCTGATCGAGAAGGAGTGGGAACACAATTTGTTCTCTTAACTGTTGTATGCCCGCCCCAGCATAGGGCTCTACTACTAACCACAAGGTCACCAACTGGTGTTTTCGGTGTCCAGTAACACGTCAGTGGTTTTGTTGAATTGTGGTAACAGTGGCAAGAGCACACTCAATACGTCTGATATCAGGCAGGTATTTACTTCTATCGCTCTCTGCTTTCAGGTATTATATAGCCACAAGAAATATGGAGGGGATGATATAAACACCAATGTACTTTGTATTTTACTTAAAACTCATTCAAAAACATCACAAGATTATATCAAATAAGCAAACAGCTGTTTCAGGCAGAAGTCGCTCGTTCCCACACATATAATCATGAACTCGCCAAGCCGGCAACGCTCCCCCTCACGTCAATGTCAAAATCAGCTGGGCGACTACCCCTGCGCGAATGTTACTTTATCTGTTTGCTTGTGGCGTGACGCGCCAGTTTCTTTAAGTTCGCAAAGATCACTAGAAGTTCGAACACACAATATTTGCGACAATAGCACGTAAACACTTCGCTGCACTGATCTTGAGCTCAATCAATCATCTCTATATTAATAGACACAATAACTCACTATCATAGTATAACATACTGCCCTTCATTTAATGATAACGTATGCAAGTATATATCACTGGAGTTCTCAGTAATTCTTTCCGTGGGCGATAACACAATTAATCACTGCACACATGAATGATTATTCAATACACGAACATAGACATATATATATATATGGATGAGTCACAGACATCAATAATGGTAATTACATAGTTACTGGGCACATAGCCTAACTCCAAATACTGGCATATTTATATATATATATTCTCTCACTAAATGATCACATTACAGTCTCATGAAAGACATTATCAACACAGTAAATTCATCAATTACTCCGGGTGCCTGCATACACCAATAATAATCATAAATATCGTGAGTACTCTTTATAGTCCCACTCTGCACACTGGTGCCTTACTGTGACATAGGTGAGCCTTGCTCATGACATACAAAATACTCTGGCTAAATAATATAGCTGACTAAAGGGGAATTGGGAGGGAAACTAGAATCACCTACTTCCACCTATCCTCCGGTGAGAGTTGAGTTGTAGCTCCTGGTCCTGGCTCCTGCCTCGTGTAGGGAACGCCCCCACACACACACTGTCGTGTCCTCCAGGAACTCAATCAACGTCCCACCGTAAGCACGTCGTCTCCGTGCCTTTTCACTGCAGGTCCGTGCTCCTCCTTGACTTCTTGTAGGGTTGGAGTCGGTCTCCCGGCCGTCGACTTCTCCTCCCAGCTACGGCTGCCCGCCTACGTCTCGGCTGCAGTCGTTCGGATTCCCCAATAGTTTTCTTCTTCCACTGCTTCCTGGTGACTCGGTCCAGCCACTACGCCGTCACAAACGGGTGAACTGCCTCAGACGTCGCATACGTCACTGCACAGACTTCACTTCTTCTTGCACAGTACCTGTCCTGGAGCACTTGTTGCTCAATATCCCGTCGATTCCCTCTCTGGTCCAACACATGAACGAAGGAAGACCACACAGAGTACTTGCAGACTTTGGGTGACGCGTAAAATCCACGGGAGCGGGAAACAACTGTCAAACTGACAGGACCAATCTTCGCACGTCCAACCACCTTGACGTGCCATGTCAGACTGATTCCATCCGGAGGATTGGCACAGTTACATACGTTATCACTGTGAAGCTATCAGCCATCAAATACGTCGCTGCCTAGACTCCACTCTTGCACAACATCTGTTCCTGGAGCACTTGTTGCTCAATATTCTGTCAATTCCTTCTCTGGTCCAACACATGAACGAAGGAAGACCCCACAGGTGATGGCAGACCACGGGTGATGCGTAAGTCCTCTGGAAACGGGGTAAGCGATCCAACTGACAGGACCCCCCAGCGCACGTCCGACCTCCTTGACGTGCTGTCTTAGACTGATGGCGCCAGCGCGGCGCGATGACCGGACCCCCCTTCCTTCGTGACGTCATATTCGCCACGGGAGGTTTTCATTGGCTCCCTGTGCCACGTCGCTGTCGGTGACCAATCTGGTGTCACTGACGTCACACAGTTTTGGCGGCAAAACAGAAGAGCCAGCGCCATATTGGCTTCCTAAAGGGCCTAAACCACAGCCCAAAATACTCTTCTTTTATGAATTTCTCGGCACTTCGAGAACACTACATTCTCCTACACATATCAAACTGATGCCTGCGACGTAGAGAACGCTCGGGTAAAGTGGACATGACTCTTACTGCAGGCGTGGGAGGAATATAAGGGGGGGAACACCGTCACATACCCCCCCTTAAAATAAGAGTCATGTCTGGTTAGTGCATACAGGACAGGGCATCTGCTACTACGTTGTCTTCCCATCGGATGAGTTTAATTTCCAACCAGTATTCCTGCCGCCAATGCGAAATGCTCCTTACATATCCATTGACCGTTCCCACGGTCTCTCCTGATGTCCATTGTTCCTTCAGCATGTACAGAGGACTTTGCACCCCTTGTCCATACACCAGCTGGAAAGGTGAGAAACCTAACGATCCTACCACTGCGTTACACATGGCAAACAACGCAGGACATACTGCTTCATCCCACTCAGTTCCCTGCTCTGTGCAGAACACTCTCATCAGCATGCCGTCCTGTACGTAACAATGAGTGGCCCTCCCAGGACCAACACGTCCTCCATCGGCCTCATGAATCAATTCGGGGAACTTTATCTGCTGCAACTCTCCAAGACGAGTGCGGTCTACCCCTAGAGAACTGGTGAGGGTCACCTGTAACTCACCATCCGGGCTGCCTTCGCCCTCCACTCGTTCTCCGGGTCCCACGAAGAGGTGATCGATTTCCAGACTGTTGGACGTCTCCTCATCAGCCCTATCAGATCCACACCCTCCGTGTCCGTTGCACTGCCTCGGAATCACAGCACAAACAAGGAACGCCGCCATGGCGATTCCTTTCTCGTCCCCACAGGCGTCTAACACTCCGCCTGTCTCCTCATAGTGCTCTATGCACTCCTCGCCCTTCGCGAGATTCGGGAGGACATATCCTCCACATGCGTCATTTCCCAAGATGACTTGTGCCTCCATCTTGGGCATTGATGCACAGACCTCCACCACTAGGGTCTGGCAGCCATAATCAGAATTCAGAGTCACCTGGTGTAGGGGCATCCTCACTAGGCCTCCCACAGTGGTCACACTTGCCACCCCCACACTGGTACTCTCGTAACCCTCGGGGAACAGGGTTTCGCTCACCAGGGTAAAATCTGCCCCAGTGTCTCTTAATATCTTCACCGGGATGGGGTCTGCGTCCCCCATCCTTACAGTTCCCTCACTCACGAATGGGTGAACTCTTTTCTCCCCACTCAGTACGGGTTCATCCTGCACCCACTCGGCCATGTGGTCCTCGACCCTCACGAAAGCAACGTTCCACCGCTGCTCAGGGTGTCTGCATTCCCGCGCGACGTGTCCGAATATTCCACAGTTGTAGCAGCAGATCCTTCTTCGGTGGATCTTCCTCGCGCCATTCATCGACTCCTCGGTTTCGGCAACAACTCTTCAGCTCTCAGCTTGGGACTTCTTTACCGGCTCCACAGCACTCTTTGAACCTCTCCTGTCTCCACTTGAGAGGTTGGACTCAGGAGAACTCGCTCCTGTCCTCCATCCGTCCGTCCTTCTATAACTTCTACCATTTCCGGAGTGTTTGGTCGGTCGGTGCCGTCCCTCTCGGTGTGGTCGCAGAGCTTCTTCCAGCATGTCGGCTCTGTCGGCCGTGGCTCTCAGGTCCTTAATGTCCGCCTCCTTTACTCTAACCCTGATCTCAGGAGAGAGCACGGACATAAACTTCTCCATGACCATAAGCCTCTTGACCTCTTCAGCCGACCTCGCTCCTTCAGAGTCCAGCCACTTAAGGAACTTCCTCTCCATGTCCCTCGCCGTCTCCGCATAAGATTTTCCTGGCGAACGGGTACATTCCCTGAATCTCTTCCTGTAACATTCCGGCGTGAGCTTAAAAGAAATGGAGCACAGCTCTCTTTACAGCATCGTAGTTGGTGCACTCTTAGAGGTCAAGCATATTGTAGGCTTCACGAGCTTCACCGGTGAGCCTACCCTGAACCAGCTCCGCCCACTCCGCCCTCGGCCACCTCTTCAAAGTAGCAACCCTTTCGAAGTGGTCGAAGAAACCTTCAGCTTCATTTGGTACAAAGACAGGCAAATCTCGCTCCCTCACTCGGCGGTCCTCCTGCTGTAGCGGAGCAGGGGGAGCTAGCCCCTAGCTCAGCTCGCCTCAGCTCCACATCCTTGTTAGCTTCTATCTCCTGCTGTTTCAGTCTAGCTTCTAGCTCGTCTTTGCGCTGCTGTGCCTCTCGCTCTTCCTTGCGCTGCTGTGCTTCTGCTTCTCGCTCTTCTTTGCGCTGCTGTGCCTCTGCTTCTCGCTCTTCTTTGCGCTGCTGTGCCTCTCGCTCCTCACGCTTCAGCTGTGCTTCTCGCTCCTGTTCTTCCCTGCGCAGCTGTGCTTCTCGCTCCTGTTCTTCCCTGCGCAGCTGTGCTTCTCGCTCTTCTCTGCGCTGCTGTGCTTCCAGCTGCAGCTTCATTATCTCCAGCTTAACGCTGTGCCTGCTGCCGCTGGATCCCCTGCTGCTCTCACCAATGCTCAGGTGTTCTCCCATACTGGCAGGTGTTTGTGGCAGTTCCTCCCCCAAAGCTTCGTCTCGTGCCCTGAGCTGTGCCATGATCTCCAGTCTTCTCTCTCCCACTCTGGAAGATCTCAGCTTTATCCCAAAATGGTCTGCTATTGACTGTAACTGTGCCTTGGTGCACTCCTCCAGCACCTGCTCATCTCTAGTGTCAATGAACCTTCTTACTTTATCATCCTCCATCTTGTGCTATGAGTAATAACCTGTACCTGATATCTAATACCACTGCAAAGTACCACAACTGCAACCTTTATCTTGATCGTGATCCTGGCGAGGTCGCCAATGTCGGGGTTACTCGGTGAGCAACAGTATACTCAAGGTCACTCACCGTAGCCCTGCGGGTCTTCACTCTATCCTCGCGGCGCCACTGTACGCCAGGAGAGTATCCCAGTCAATCCCAACCGGCCTCTGATCGAGAAGGAGTGGGAACACAACTTGTTCTCTTAACTGTTGTATGCCCGCCCCAGCATAGGGCTCTACTACTAACCACAAGGTCGCCAACTGGTGTTTTCGGTGTCCAGTAACACGTCAGTGGTTTTGTTGAATTGTGGTAACAGTGGCAAGAGCACACTCAATACGTCTGATATCAGGCAGGTATTTACTTCTATCGCTCTCTGCTTTCAGGTATTATATAGCCACAAGAAATATGGAGGGGATGATATAAACACCAATGTACTTTGTATTTTACTTAAAACTCATTCAAAAACATCACAAGATTATATCAAATAAGCAAACAGCTGTTTCAGGCAGAAGTCGCTCGTTCCCACACATATAATCATGAACTTGCCAAGCCGGCAACGCTTCCCCTCACGTCAATGTCAAAATCAGCTGAGCGACTACCCCCGCGCGAATGTTACTTTATCTGTTTGCTTGTGGCGTGACGCGCCAGTTTCTTTAAGTTCTCAAAGATCACTAGAAGTTCGAACACACAATATTTGCAACAATAGCACGTAAACACTTCGCTGCACTGATCTTAAGCTCAATCAATCATCTCTATATTAATAGACACAATAACTCACTATCATAGTATAACATACTGCCCTTCATTTAATGATAACGTATGCAAGTATATATCACTAGAGTTCTCAGTAATTCCTTCCGTGGGCGATAACACAATTAATCACTGCACACATGAATGATTATTCAATACACGAACATAGACATATATATATATATGGATGAGTCACAGACATCAATAATGGTAATAACATAGTTACTGGGCACATAGCCTAACTCCAAATACTGGCATATTTATATATATATATTCTCTCACTAAATGATCACATTACAGTCTCATGAAAGACATTATCAACACAGTAAATTCATCAATTACTCCGGGTGCCTGCATACACCAATAATAATCATAAATATCGTGAGTACTCTTTATAGTCCCACTCTGCACACTGGTGCCTTACTGTGACACAGGTGAGTCTTGCTCATGACATACAAAATACTCTGGCTAAATAATATAGCTGACTAAAGGGGAATTGGGAGGGAAACTAGAATCACCTACTTCCACCTATCCTCCGGTGAGATTTGAGTTGTACCTCCTGGTCCTGGCTCCTGCCTCGTTTAGGGAACGCCCCCACACACACACTGTCGTGTCCTCCAGGAACTCAATCAACGTCCCACCGTAAGCGCGTCGTCTCCGTGCCTTTTCACTGCAGGTCCGTGCTCCTCCTCGACTTCTTGTAGGGTTGGAGTCGGTCTCCCGACCGTCGACTTCTCCTCCTAGCTAAGGCTGCCCGCCTACGTCTCGGCTGCAGTCGTTCGGATTCCCGAATAGTTTTCTTCTTCCACTGCTTCCTGGTGATTCGGTCCAGCCACTACGCCGTCACAAACGGGTGAACTGCCTCAGACGTCGCATACGTCACTGCACAGACTTCACTTCTTCTTGCACAGTACCTGTCCTGGAGCACTTGTTGCTCAATATCCCGTCGATTCCCTCTCTGGTCCAACACATGAACGAAGGAAGACCTCACAGAGTACTTGCAGACTTCAGGTGACACGTAAAATCCACCGGAGCGGGAAACAACTGTCAAACGGACAGGACCTATGTCGCAGGCATCAAACTGATGCCTGCGACATAGAGAACGCTCGGGTAAAGTGGACATGACTCTTACTGCAGGCGTGGGAGGAATATAAGGGGGGGAACACCGTCACAGTACCCTTCACCACCTTCCCTACCCTTCTCCACCTTCCCTACCCTTTACCATCTTCCCTACCCTTCACCACCTTTTCAAACCTTCACCACCTTCCCTACCCTTCACCACCTTCACTACCCTTCACCACCACCCCTAACTTTCACCACCTTTTCTACACTTCATCACCTTCACACCCTTTACCACCTTTCTTACACTTCACCACATTCCCTACCCTTCACCACCTTCCCTACCCTTCACCACCTTCCCTACCCTTCACAACCACCACTAATTTTCATCCTCTTCCGTACCCTTCACCACCACACATAACCTTCAGCACGTTCCCTTCCCTTCACCACCTCCCCTAAACTTCACCACCTTCCCTACCCCTCACCACCACCCCTAACCTTCACCACCTTCCCAACCCCTCACCACCACCCCTAACCTTCACCACCTTCCCTACCCTTCACCACCATCCCTACCCTTCACCATCACCTCTACACTTCACCACTATCCTTAACCTTCACTACCTTCCCTACCCTTCACCACCACCCCTAACCTTCACCACTACCCTTAACCTTCACCATCACCTCTACCCCTAACCTTCACCACCTTCCCTACCCTTCACCACTACCCCTAACCTTCAACATCTTCCCTACCCTTCACCACCACCTCTAACCTTCACCACCTTCCCTTCCCTTCACCATCACCTTTACGCTTCACCACTACCCCTAACCTTCACAACCTTCCCTACCCTTCACTACCCTCCTTACCCTTCACCACTACCCCTAACTTTCATCATCACCTCTATCCTTCACCACTACCCCTAATCTTAACCACCTTCCCTACCCTTCACCACCACCCCTAAACTTCACCACCTTCTCTCCCCTTCACCACCACCCTCAACCTACACCACCATCCCTACCCTTCACCACCACCCTCAACCTACACCACCGTCGCTACCCTACACCACCGTCCCTACCCTTCACCACCACCCTTAACCTACACCACCGTCCCTACCCTTCAACACTAAGCCTAACCTTTACCACCGTCCGTACCCTTCACCACTACCCCTAACCTTTACAACCTTTCCTACCCTTCACCACTACCCCTAACCTTCCCTACCCTTCACCACCTTCCCTACCCTTCACCACCACCCTTAACCTACAACACCGTCCCTACCCATCACCATCAACATTAACCTACACCACTGTCCCTACCCTTTACCACTACCCCTAACCTTCACCACCTTCCCCACCCTTCACCACCACCCTTAACCTACACCACCATCCCTACCCTTTACCATCAACCTTAACCTACACCACTGTCCCTACCCTGCACCACCACCCCTAACCTTCACCACCTTCCCTACCTTTTAACAACTCAACTCTTCACCACTTTCCTTGAGCCCTTTATTCGTGCCACTTGCACCCTTTTGTACCCAGTTGCTGAGTCTGAAACAACAACAACAACAACAAATACAACAACAACTACACTACCTATAGCCACCTCAACTCCACTTTACCTATTAAGTTCATCCCATTAACAATGTCCAAATAAAACTTTCCCCCTAACTAATTATTTATTATCTAAGATATTAAAATTATTGGGAGGGCCAGCGTAACTTTAGCGGCGGTACAGGTTCCCAGGACTTTGCCCTTGGAGGCCCCTGGACTTGGTCCCCGGGACCTGGCTCCTGGACCTTACCCCTGGATGCCCCTGGATCTGGCCCCTGGACCTGGCCCCTGAAGGCCCCCGGAACTGGCCCTTGGAGGCCACGGGACCTGACTCCTGGAGGCCTCGGGACCTGGCCCCTGGTTTTGGCCCCTGAAGGCCGTTGGACCTGGCCCCTGGAGGCCCTGGGACCTGGCCTCTGGAGGCCCCTGAAAGCCCTGGAACCTGGCCCAAGGAGGCCCCTGGAGTAGGAGCTATCACTAAACCGTGTGTAGTGATGAAGTGATAACAGTGTGCAGTGATAACAGTGTGCAGTGATAACAGTGTGTAGTGATAACAGTGTGTAGTGATAACAGTGTGTATTGATAACCGTGTGAAGTGATAAAAGTGTAGTGATAACAGTATGTAGTGATAACCGTATATAGTGATAACCGTGTGTAGTCATAACCGTATGAAGTGATAACAGTGTGCAGTGATAAGTGTGTAGTAATAACAGTGTGCAGTGATCACCGTGTATAGTGATAACTGTGTGAATTGATAACAGTGTGTAGTGATAAGAGTGCGTAGTGATAACCGTGTAAAGTGATAACCGTGTAAAGTGATAACCGTGTGTAGTGATAACAGTGTGCAGTGATAACAGTGTTTAGGTATAACAGTGTGTAATGATAACCGTATGAAGTGATACCAGTGTTTAGTGATAAATGTGTGTTGTGAAAACCGTGTGTAGTGATAACCGTGTAAAGTGATAATTGTGTGAAGTGATAACAGTGTGTTGTGATAACAGTGTGTAGTGATAAAAGTGTGTTATGATAACCGTGTGAAGTGATAACAGTGTGTAGTGATAACAGTGTGTAGTGATAACAGCGTGTTGTGATAACAGTGTGTAGTGATAAAAGTGTGTTATGATAACCGTGTGAAGTGATAACAGTGTGTAGTGATAACAGTGTGTAGTGATAACAGCGTGTATTGATAATCGTGTGTAGTCATAACTGTATGAAGTGATAACAGTGCGTAGTGATAACAGTGTGTAGTGATAACTGTGTGTAGTGGTAACCGTGAATAGTGATAACAGAGTGTAGTGATAATCGTATGTAGTGATAACAGTGTATAGTGATAACAGTGTGTGGTGATAACAGTGTGCAGTGATAACCGAGTGCAGTGATATCAGTATGTAGTGATAACAGTGTGTAGTGATAACCGTGTGTAGTTCTAACCGTGTGTAGTAATATCCGTGTGCAGTGATAACAGTGTGTAGTAATAACAGTGTGTACTGATAGTGTAGTGGTAACCGTGTGTTGTGATAACCGTGTGTAGTGGTAATCGTGTGAAGTGATAACCGTGTGTAGTGATAACAGTGTTTAGTGATAACCTTGTGTAGTGATACCAGTGTGTAGTGATAATAGTGTGTAGTGATAACCGCGTGTAGAGACAACCGTGAGTAGTTATAACTGTGTGTAGTGATAACCATCTGTAGTGATAACTGTGTGTAGTGATAACCATCTGTAGTGATAACCGTGTGTAGTTATAGCCGTGTGTAGTGATAACCGTGTGAAGTGATAACCGTGAGTAGTGATAGCCATGTGAAGTGATAACCGGGTGAAGTGATAATCGTGTAAAGTGATAAACGTATATAGTGATAACCGTGTGTAGTGATAACCGTGTGTAGTAATAACGGTGTGCAGTGATAACAGTGTGAAGTAATAACAGTGAGTAGTGATAGCCGTGTCAAGTGATTACCGTGTGATGTGATAACCGTGTGTAGTGTTAACTGTGTAAATTGATAACCGTATGTAGTGATAACCGTGTGTAGTGATCACCGTATGTAGTGATAACAGTGTATGATGATAATTGTGTGTAGTGATAACCGTGTGCAGTGATAGCCGTCTGTAGTGATAACCATGTGTAGTGATAGCTGTGTGTAGTGATAACCGTGTGTAATGATAACTGAGTGTAGCGATAACCGCGTGTAGTGATAACCGTGAATAGTGATAACCGTGTGTAGTGATAACAGTGTGTTGTGATAACAGTGTGTAGTGATAACAGCGTGTAGTGATAACCGTGTGTAGTCATAACCGTATGAAGTAATAACAGTGCGTAGTGATAACAGTGTGTAGTGATAACAGTGTGCTCACCTAGTTGTGTTTGCGGGGGTTGAGATCTGGCTCTTTGGTCCCGCCTCTCAACCGTCAATCAGCAGGTGTTCAGATTCCTGAGCCTATCGGGCTCTGTCATATCTACATTTGAATCTGTGTATGGAGTCAGCCTCCACCACATCACCCCCTAATGCATTCCATTTGTCAACCACTCTGACACTAAAAAAGTTCTTTCTAATATCTCTGTGGCTCATTTGGGCACTCAGTTTCCACCTGTGTCCCCTTGTGCGAGTTCCCCTTGTGTTAAATAGACTGTCTTTATCTACCCTATCAATTCCCTTCAGAATCTTGAATGTGGTGATCATGTCCCCCCTACATCCTCATGTCTCAGGGGCCTTGATCCTCATGTCAAGGGGGCCTCGTAGCCTGGTGGATAGTGCGCAGGACTCGTAATTCTGTGGCGCGGGTTCGATTCCCGCACGAGGCAGAAACAAATGGGCAAAGTTTCTTTCACCCTGAATGCCCCTGTTACCTAGCAGTAAATAGGTACCTGGGAGTTAGTCAGCTGTCACGGGCTGCTTCCTGGGGGTGGAGGCCTGGTCGAGGACCGGGCCGCGGGGACACTAAAGCCCCGAAATCATCTCAAGATAACCTCAAGATAACCTAACTCTTGTGTCTTCCAGCGAAGTGAGGTTTAATTCCCGTAGTCTCTCCTCGTAGCTCATACCTCTCAGCTCGGGTACTAGTCTGGTGGCAAACGTTTGAACCTTTTCCAGTTTAGTCTTATCCTTGACTAGATATGGACTCCATGCTGGGGCGGCATACTCCAGGATTGGCCTGACATATGTGGTATACAAAGTTCTGAATGATTCTTTACACAAGTTTCTGAATGCCGTTCGTATGCTGGCCAGCCTGGCATATACGGCTGATGTTATCCGCTTGATATGTGCTGCAGGAGACAGGTCTGGCGTGATATCAACCCTCAAGTGTGTAGTGATAACTGTGTAGTGATAACCGTGTTTAGTGTTAACCGTGTGTAGTGATAACTGTGTGTTGTGATAACCGTGAATAGTAATAACAGTGTGTAGTGATAATCGTATGTAGTGATAAAGTGTATAGTGATAACAGTGTGTAGTGATAACCGTGTGTAGTGATAACAGTGAGTAGTGATAACGGTGTGTAGTGATAACCGTGTGTAGTTATAACCGTGTGTAGTGTTGGGGTTTACCGGTGAGCAACCGTAATCAGCACTAATCCTGGCAAGGTCGCCAATGTTGGGGTTTACACTTACTCTCGGGTGATCAACAGTATACTTTCAATGTCACTCACCGTAGCCCTGCGGGTCTTCACTCTAATCCTCTCGGCGCCACTGCACGCCAGGAGAGTATCCCAGTCAATCCCAACCGGCCTCTGATTGAGAAGGAGTGGGAACACAACTCGTTCACTTAACTGTTATGTGCCCGCCCCAACAATAGGGCTTCACTATTAACCACAAGGTCGCCAACTGGTGTTTTCGGTGTCCAGTAACACGTCAGTGGACTGGTTGAATTGTGGTATCCTTGGCAAGGTTACACTCAATAGATCAGGAATCAGGCAGGTACTTACTTTTATCACTCTTTGCTTTCAAGTATAATATAGCCACAAGATAAATGGAGGGGATGATAGAAACACAACAGTATTTTGTATTTTACTTAAAAATTCATTCAAAGATGTCACAAGGTCATATCAATTACTAATCAGCTGATCCAGACGGGAGTCAGTCGTTCCCACGTATATTATGAACTCACTACGGTGGCAACACTCCCCCTCTCGTCAATGTCACGATCAGCTGAGTGCCCCCCCTTCCGCGCGAAAGTTTATTGCTTGTTTCTCTAGCGGCACGCGCGCTGTTTCTTTAAGTTCTCAAAGATCACTAGAAGTTCACACACTCGATATTTGCAACAATAGCACGAATTATTTCGCTACACTGTACTTGGGCTCAAACAATCGTTTCTATAATAAATGTGACAATAATTCACTGTAATGGTTTTATACACTGCCCTTCATTTCAATGATATCTTATGAAGTATTTAACACTGGAGTTCTCAGTACTTCCTTTCGTGGGCAATAACACAATAAATCACTGCACTCGCAAATGGTTATTCAATGCACGAACATAGACATATATAATATAGATAAATCAGACATCAATAAATGGTAAATAAATAGTTACTGGGCACATAGCCTAACTTCCAAATACTGGCATGATATTATATATAATTTCTCACTATATGTTCACATCAAAGTCTCATGAAAGATATTCTCAACACATTAAATTCCTCACTTATTCCGGGTGCCTGTACACACCAATAATAATATATATAAGTATCGTGAGTACTCTTGATAGTACTATTCTGCACACTGGTGCCTTACTGTGACATTGGTGAGCCTTGCTCACGACATACAAAATCCTCAGGCTAAATAATATAGCCGAATAATATAGCTGACTAAAGGGGAATTGGGAGGGAAACTAGAACCACCTACTTCCACCTATCCTCCGATGAGAGTTGAGTTGTAGCTCCTGGTCCTCGTGTCGGGAACGCCCCCACACACACGTTGTCGTGTCCTCCAGGAACCCGATCGCTGTCTCACCGTTTTGCGCGTCGTCTCCGTGCCTTCTTCCCTGCAGGTCCGTGCTCCTCCTCGACTTCTTGTAGGGTTGGAGTCGGTCTCCTGGCCGTCGACTTCTCCCAGCTACGGCTGCCCGCCTACTTCTCAGCTGCAGTCGTCCGGATTCCCAACTAGTCCTCTTCTTCCTCTGCTACCCAGTGGCTCTGTTCAGCCACTACGCCATCACGAATGGGTGAACTGCCTCAGACGTCGCCTACGTCACTGCACAGACTTCACTTCTTCTTGCACAGTACCTGTCCTGGAGCACTTGTTGTTCAATAACCGTCGATTCCCTCTCTGGTTCAACACATGAACTAAGGAAGACCTCACAGAGTACTGGCAGACTTCAGGTGACGCGTAAAATCCACGGGAGCGGGAAACAACTGTCAAACTGACAGGACCAATCGTCGCACGTCCAACCTCCTTGACGTGTCGTGTCTGACTGATGGCGCCAAGGCGGCGCGCTGCCCGGACCCCCTTCCTTCGTGACGTCACTTTCGCCACGGGAGGTTTTCATTGGCTCCCGGTGCCACATTGCTGTCGGTGACCAATCCGGTGTCACTGACGTCACACCGTTTTGGCAGGGAAACAGGGGAGCCAGCGCCATCTTGACTTCCTAAAGGGCCTAAACCACAGGCCAAAATATTATTGTTTCACAAATTTCTCGGCTCTCCGAGAACACTCCACTCTCCCACATATATCAAATTGATGCCTGCGACGTAGAGAACGCTTGGGTAAAGTGGACATGACTCTTACTGCAGGCGTGGGAGAAATATAAGGGGGGGAACACCGTCACATACCCCTCCCCTTAAAATAAGAGTCATGTCTGGTTAGTGTATACGGGATAGGGTATCTGCTACTACGTTGTCCTTCCATTTGATGTGCTTGATTTCCAGCCGGTACTCTTGCAGTAACAACGCCCACCTCGTCAGACGTTGGTTGGAATTCTTCATTTTGTATAAAAAGGTGAGAGGGTTGTGATCTGTGAATACCAAAACAGGTCTCGCCCCTCCTCCCACGTACACATCAAAGTGCTTCAGGGCCATAACTAGCGCCAATGCCTCCTTCTCAACGGTGCTATAGGCCCACTGGTATTTTACAAACTTCTTCGAGTAGAACGCTACTGGCCTATGTACTTCACTCCTTTCTTGAGCCAACATGGCCCCAATTCCAACATCGCTGGCGTCTACGTACAGTATGAATCCGGCTGAAAAATCTGGAGATATTAATACCGGGGCCTCCGTCAACAATTTCTTGGTCTTTTCAAAAGACTCTTGGCAGGCCTCTTCCCATCTCCATCGTACATTCTTGGAGAGTAGCTCGGTTAGGGGATGCGCTACCGTGGAGAAATTCCTGCAGAACCCACGATAGTACCCTATCATCCCGAGGTACCTTAGCAACTCTTTACGCGTTCTGGGCACGGGGTATTCCTTAATGGCTGTTACTTTGTGATCAACAGGGGTGACTTCACCTTGGCCAATGACAAAACCAAGGTACTCTAAGTGAGCTTTCCCAAACTCGCTCTTGGCCAAATTTACAGTCAAGTTAGCCTCCTCTAGCCTTCTGAACAATTCTCTGAGTCTCTCCAGATGCGTCTTCCAATCGTCGGCGTACACGACGATGTCATCAATGTAAACTGTGCAGCCTGCGGCACCCCTTAGCAATTCATTCATCATACGCTGGAAGCAGCTGCCGCTGTTTTTCATTCCAAAAGGCAACAACTTTTACTGGTACAGCCCGTCAGGAGTTGCGAAAGCTGATATCTTCCTGGCCTCAGGAGTCAAAGAGATCTGGTAGTACCCCTTGAGCAGATCGACCTTGGATACGTACCGTGCACTGCCCACCTGGTCAATGCAATCGCTCACTCTTGGCATGGGGTGAGAATCAGCCACTGTGATGGAGTTCACCCTCCTGTAATCTGTACAAATGCGGTAGGTTCCGTCGCTTTTCCTCACCAACAAGCATGGAGAACTCCACTCACTTTTACTGGGCTCCATAAGGTCGTTCTCAAGGAGGTACTCCACCTCCTTTCTCATCAGCTCTCGCTTCTCCGGGCTCACCCTATACGCGCTCTGCTTGATGGGCCTGGCGTCCCTCACCTCTACCTCGTGCGTCACACTCTTGTGTCGTCGGGGCACGTCGGTAAAGAGGGAGGCATTCTCTCTCAGTAGGTTCGTCAGGTCCACTCTCTGTTGCCCTTCCAGATGTAGTAGCTTGTCCTTGATCTTCGCCAGACTTTCAGTGTTGGTGAGACGGGTGCCGTCCGCCCTGGACCACTTTCCTTCCTCCTCCGGGAGTTCTTGTTCCACCTGTACGCACAGAACCGTCTTCTGCTGGGGTTCTCGGGTCATCGTTCCGTCCTGCCTGGCGGCTCCTCCTTCCACAGTGAAGAAAGGTTTCAGGCGGTCTACGTGACACACCTGTTTCTTTCGGGGTCTGTCCGGCTTCCCAATCTCGTACGACACTGGACCCAACCGCCGCAGCACCTGGTATGGTCCCTCGAACCGCGACTCGGTCACCCTACCTTTACCTGGCAGCAAAACCATCACTTGGGACCCGACCTGGAAATCCCTCTGCGTAGCTCTCTTGTCGTACCACTCCGACATCTTACGCTGCGCCTCCTTCAGGTGTTTCCCAGCTAGTTCCTTCGCTAGAGTGAGACGTTCTTTGAACTTCTGGACATATTCATTCACCGTTCCCACGGTCGCTCCCGGTGTCCATTGTTCCCTCAGCATGGACAGAGGACTTCGCACCTCGTGTCCATACACTAGCTGAAAAGGTGAGAATCCTAATGATCCTACCATCGCGTTACGTATGGCAAATAACGTGGGGTATACAGCCTCATCCCACTCAGCCCCCTGTTCTGCGCAGAATACTCTCAGAACGCTCTTCAAGGTGGAATGAAATCTTTCGATCGCCCCCTGCGACTGCGGTCGGTAGGGCGACGACCAAATCTGAGTCACTCCCCAACCTGTCACCGTCTGTCGGAACCACTTAGACTGAAATATACTTCCGCAGTCTGTCTGAATCTCTCTGGGCATCCCCACCCACGAGAAAAATCGTTGTAGTTGGCCGGCTACTCCTTTCGACGTCAAACGTCGCATCGGGACGGCTTCTGGAAATCTGGTGGACGCACACATTATCGTCAGCAGGTAGGTATTCCCTCGCTTCGTCCTTGGCAAAGGACCCACCCCGTCAACTAACAGACGCTCGAATGCAGGCCCAAACGCTGGAACAGGGATCAATGGGGCCTTCGGTATCGCGGATTGGCTCTTCCCGGCCCTCTGGCACGGTAAGCATGTCTTGCAATAGCGCCTCACCTCGGCGTCCATACCTGGCCAGTAGAAATAATCCCTGATCCTTCGCAGCGTCTTGGTCACCCCCAGGTGACCTGCAGAGCCCACGGAGTGCGATAGGTCCAACACGGCCGCTCTGCACTGGGCCGGCAACACTACCTGGTGCCTCGTACTTAGAGACTCTTCTCCGGCCTCCATCCTCACAGGTCTCCACTGTCTCATCAGCATGCCGTCTTGAATGTAAAAATGGGTAGCCTTCTCAGGACCAACACGTCCTCCTTTGGCCTCACTAATCAATTCGGGGAACTCCATCTGCTGCAACTCTCCAAGACGAGTGCGGTCTACCCCTAGAGAACTGGTGAGGGTCACCTGCAACTCACCATTTGGGCTGTCTTCGCCCTCCGCTCGTTCTCCGGGTCCTATGAAGAGGTGATCTATTCCCAGGCTGTCGGACGTCTCCTCAGCCCCATCAGATCCACAACCTCCTTGTTCCTCGCGCTGTCTCGGCATCACAGCACAAACTGGGAACGCCACCGGGGCGATTCCCTTCCCGTCCCCACAGGCGTTCAACTCTCCGCCCGTTTCCCTGTATAGCTCTAGGCACTCCTCGCCTTTCACGAGATTCGGGAGGACATATCCTCCACATGCGTCGTTTCCCAAGATGACCTGTGCCTCCATCTTGGGCATTGATGTACAGACTCCCACCACAAGGGTCTGGCAGCCATAATCGGAATTCAACGTTACCTGGTGTAGGGGCATCCTCACTGGGCCTCCCACAGTGGTCACACTTGCCACCCCCACACTGGTACTCTCGTAACCCTCGGGGAACAGGGTTTCACTCACCAGGGTAAAATCGGCCCCAGTGTCTCTTAATATCTTCACCGGGATGGGGTCTGTATCCCCATCCTTACGGTTCTCTGACACACGAATGGGTGAACTTTCTTCTCCCCACTCAGTACGGGTTCATCCCGCACCCTCTCGGCCCTCTGGTCCTCGAACCTCACTAAAGCCACGTGCCCCCGCTGCTTAGGGCGTCTGCATTCCCGCGCGACGTGTCCGAATATTCCGCAGTTGTAGCAGCGGACCCTCGTCGGAGACCATCCGCCACCGCTCGCCTTAGCACTGCCTCCAGAGGCCGTCGCTCGCTGTGTCTTTCTCGCACCATTTGTCGACTCCTTTGTCGCAGCAACAGCTCCCGAGCTCTCCGCTTGGTTCTTCTTTATCGGCTCTACAGCCCCTTTTGATCCTCGGGTGTCCCAACTTGAGAGGTGGGACTTGGGGGAACCCGCTCCTGTCCTCATCTATCCGTCCTCCTATAATTCCTACTGTTACCAGAGTATACGGGTGATCGGTGCTGTCCCTCTCGACGTGGGCGTAATGCTTCTTCTAGCATGTCGGCTCTGTCGGCTGCGGCCCTCAGATCCTTTATGTCCGCCTCCTTTACTCTCACCCTGATCTCAGGAGAGAGCACGGACATAAACTTTTCCATAACCATTAGCCCCTTGACCTCTTCAACCGACCTCGCTCCTTCAGAGTCCAGCCACTTAAGGAACTTTCTCTCCATGTCCCTCGCCGTCTCCGCATTAGACTTTCCTGGCGAACGGGTACATTCCCTGAACCTCTTCCTGTAACATTCCGGCGTGAGCTTGAAGGAATGGAGCACAGCTCTCTTTACCGCATTGTAGTTGGTGCATTCTTGGAAGTCGAGCATAGTGTAGGCTTCACGAGCTTCACCTGTGAGTCTCCCTTGAACTAGCTCCCGCCCACTCCGCCCTCGGCCACCTCTTCAAAGCAGCAACCCTCTCGAAATGGTCGAAGAAACTTTCGGCTTCATTAGGCACAAAGACCGGCAGATCTCGTTCCCTCACTCGTCGGTCTTCCTGTTGCGGCGGAGCAGGGGCACCTAGTCCTAGTTCAGCTCGCTTCAGCTCCACATCCTTGTTGGCTTCTATTTCCTGTTGTCTCATCCTAGCTTCTCGCTCGTGTTCTTCCCTGCGTAGCTGTGCTTCTCGCTCTTGTTCTTCCCTGCGCAGCTGTGCTTCTCGCTCCACACGTCTCAGCTGTGCTTCTCGCTCTTCACGCTTCAACTGTGCTTCTGCTTCTCGCTCTTCTTTGCGCTGCTGTGCCTCTTGCTCCTCACGCTTCAGCTGTGCTTCTGCTTCTCGCTCTTCTTTGCGCTGCTGTGCTTCTCGCTCTTCTTTGCGCTGCTGTGCTTCTCGCTCTTCTTTGCGCTGCTGTACTTCTCGCTCTTCTCGCTTCAGTTGTGCTTCCAGCTGCAACTTCATTATTTCCAGCTTAACGCTGTGCCTGCTGCCGCTGGAGTCCCTGCTGCTTCCACCAATACTCAGGTGTTCTCCCACACTAGCAGGTGTTTGGGGCCGTTCCTCCCCCAAAGCTTCGTCTCGTGCCCTGAGCTGTGCCATTATCTCCAGTCTTCTTTCTCCCACTCTGGCAGATCTCAGCTTTATTCCAAAATGGTCTGCTATTGCCTGTAACTGTGCCTTGGTGCACTCCTCCAGCACCTGTTCATCTCTAGTGTCAATAAACCTTGTTACTTTATCATCCTCCATCTTGTGCTACGAGTGATAACCTGCACCTGATCTCTAATACCACTGCCAACTACCACCACTGCAACCTTTATTTCGATCGATATCCTGGCAAGGTCGCCAATGTTGGGGTTTACCGGTGAGCAACCGTAATCAGCACTAATCCTGGCAAGGTCGCCAATGTTGGGGTTTACACTTACTCTCGGGTGATCAACAGTATACTTTCAATGTCACTCACCGTAGCCCTGCGGGTCTTCACTCTAATCCTCTCGGCGCCACTGCACGCCAGGAGAGTATCCCAGTCAATCCCAACCGGCCTCTGATTGAGAAGGAGTGGGAACACAACTCGTTCACTTAACTGTTATGTGCCCGCCCCAACAATAGGGCTTCACTATTAACCACAAGGTCGCCAACTGGTGTTTTCGGTGTCCAGTAACACGTCAGTGGACTGGTTGAATTGTGGTATCCTTGGCAAGGTCACACTCAATAGATCAGGAATCAGGCAGGTACTTACTTTTATCACTCTTTGCTTTCAAGTATAATATAGCCACAAGATAAATGGAGGGGATGATAGAAACACAACAGTATTTTGTATTTTACTTAAAAATTCATTCAAAGATGTCACAAGGTCATATCAATTAATAATCAGCTGATCCAGACGGGAGTTGGTCGTTCCCACGTATATTATACACTCACTACGGTGGCAACACTCCCCCTCTCGTCAATGTCACGATCAGCTGAGCGCCCCCCCTTCCGCGCGATAGTTTATTGTTTGTTTCTCTAGCGGCACGCGCGCTGTTTCTTTAAGTTCTCAAAGATCACTAGAAGTTCGCACACTCGATATTTGCAACAATAGCACGTATTATTTCGCTACACCGTACTTGGGCTCAAACAATCGTTTCTATAATAAATGCGACAATAATTCACTGTAATGGTTTTATACACTGCCCTTCATTTCACTGATATCTTATGAAGTATTTAACACTGGAGTTCTCAGTACTTCCTTTCGTGGGCGATAACACAATAAATCACTGCACTCGCAAATGGTTATTCAATGCACGAACATAGACATATATAATATAGATAAATCAGACATCAATAAATGGTAAATAAATAGTTACTGGGCACATAGCCTAACTTCCAAATACTGGCATGATATTATATATAATTTCTCACTATATGTTCACATCAAAGTCTCATGAAAGACATTCTCAACACATTAAATTCCTCACTTATTCCGGGTGCCTGTACACACCAATAATAATATATATAAGTATCGTGAGTACTCTTGATAGTACTATTCTGCACACTGGTGCCTTACTGTGACATTGGTGAGCCTTGCTCACGACATACAAAATCCTCAGGCTAAATAATATAGCCGAATAATATAGCTGACTAAAGGGGAATTGGAAGGGAAACTAGAACCACCTACTTCCACCTATCCTCCGATGAGAGTTGAGTTGTAGCTCCTGGTCCTCGTGTCGGGAACGCCCCCACAAACACGTTGTCGTGTCCTCCAGGAACCCGATCGCTGTCCCACCGTTTAGCGCGTCGTCTCCGTGCCTTCTTCCCTGCAGGTCCGTGCTCCTCCTCGACTTCTTGTAGGGTTGGAGTCGGTCTCCTGGCCGTCGACTTCTCCCAGCTACGGCTGCCCGCCTACTTCTCGGCTGCAGTCGTCCGGATTCCCAACTAGTCCTCTTCTTCCTCTGCTACCCAGTGGCTCTGGTCAGCCACTACGCCGTCACGAATGGGTGAACTGCCTCAGACGTCGCCTACGTCACTGGACAGACTTCACTTCTTCTTGCACAGTACCTGTCCTGGAGCACTTGTTGCTCAATGACCGTCGATTCCCTCTCTGGTTCAACACATGAACTAAGAAAGACCTCACAGAGTACTGGCAGACTTCAGGTGACGCGTAAAATTCACGGGAGCAGGAAACAACTGTCAAACTGACAGGACCAATCGTCGCACGTGCAACCTCCTTGACGTGTCGTGTCTGACTGATGGCGCCAACGCGGCGCGGTGCCCGGACCCCCTTCCTTCGTGACGTCACTTTCGCCACGGGAGGTTTTCATTGGCTCCCGGTGCCACATTGCTGTCGGTGACCAATCCGGTGTCACTGACGTCACACCGTTTTGGCGGGGAAACAGGAGAGCCAGCGCCATCTTGGCTTCCTAAAGGGCCTAAACCACAGGCCAAAATATTATTGTTTCACAAATTTCTCGGCTCTCCGAGAACACTCCACTCTCCCACATATATCAAATTGATGCCTGCGACGTAGAGAACGCTTGGGTAAATTGGACATGACTCTTACTGCAGGCGTGGGAGAAATATAAGGGGGGGAACACCGTCACAGTAGTAATATATGTGTGTAGTGATAACAGTGTGTAGTAATAACAGTGAGTAGTGATAACAGTGTGTAGTGATAACCGTGTGTAGTGATACCAGTGTGTAGTGATAATAGTGTGTAGTGATAACCGTGTGAAGTGATAACCGTGTGTAGTGGTAACCTCGTGTAGTGATAACCGTGTTTTGGTATAACCGTGTTTTGTTATAAATTTAAATTTTGCCCCGAGTGTGTAGTGATAACCGCGTGTAGTGACAACCGTGAGTAGTGATAACTGTGTATAGTGATAACCATCTGTTGTGATAACCGAATGTAGTGATAACCGTGTGAAGTGATAACAGTGTGAAGCTTTCACAATATTCACTATCCTTCACCACCTTCCCTACCCTACACCAACTTCTTTACCTTTCACCATCTTGCCTACCCTTCACCACCTTCCCTACCCTTCACCACCCTACCAACCCTTCACCATCTTCCCTACCCTTCACCACCTTCCCTACCCTTCACCACCTTCCCTACCCTTCTCCACCTTCCCTACCCTTTACCATCTTCCCTACCCTTCACCACCTTTTCAACCCTTCACCACCTTCCCTACCCTTCACCACCTTCACTACCCTTCACCACCACCCCTAACCTTCACCACCTTTTCTACACTTTATCACCTTCATACCCTTTACCACCTTTCTTACCCTTCACCACATTCCCTACCCATCACTACCTTCCCTACCCTTCACCACCTTCCCTACCCTTCACAACCACCCCTAATTTTCATCCTCTTCCGTACCCTTCACCACCACACATAACCTTCAGCACGTTCCCTTCCCTTCACCACCTCCCTTAACCTTCACCACCTTCCCTACCTTTCACCACCACCCCTAACCTTCATCCTCTTCCGTAGCCTTCACCACCACCCCTAACCTTCACCACCTTTTCTACCCTTCACCACCTTCATACCCTTTACCACCACCCCTGACATTCACCACCTTCCCTACCCTTCACCACCATCCCTACCCTTTACCATCACCTCTACACTTCACCAATATCCCTAACCTTCACTACCTTCCCTACCCTTCACCACCACCCCTAACCTTCACCACTACCCCTAACCTTCACCATCACCTCTACCCTTCACTACTATCCCTAACCTTCACCACCTTACCTACCCTTCACCACTACCCCTAACCTTCAACATCTTCCCTACTCTTCACCACCACCCCTAACCTTCACCACCTTTCCTTCCCTTCACCATCACCTTTACCCTTCACCACTACCCCTAACCTTCATCATCACCTCTACCCTTCACCACTACCCCTAATTTTAACCACCTTCCCTACCCTTCACCACCACCCCTAACCTTCACCACCTTCTCTACCCTTCACCACCACCCTCAACCTACACCACCATCCCTACCCTTCACCACCACCCTCAACCTACACCACCGTCGCTACCCTACACCACCGTCCCTACCCTTCACCACCACCCTTAACCTTCACCACCTTCCCTTCCCTTCACCATCACCTTTACCCTTCACCACTACCCCTAACCTTCACAATCTTCCCTACCCTTCACCACCCTCCTTACCCTTCACCACTACCCCTAACCTTCATCATCACCTCTACCCTTCACCACTACCCCTAATCTTAACCACCTTCCCTACCCTTCACCACCACCCCTAACCTTCACCACCTTTTCTACACTTCATCACCTTCATACCCTTTACCACCTTTCTTACCCTTCACCACATTCCATACCCTTCACCACCTTCCCTACCCTTCACCACCTTCCCTACCCTTCACAACCACCCCTAATTTTCATCCTCTTCCGTACCCTTCACCACCACACATAACCTTCAGCACGTTCCCTTCCCTTCACCACCTCCCTTAACCTTCACCACCTTCCCTACCTTTCACCACCACCCCTAACCTTCATCCTCTTCCGTAGCCTTCACCACCACCCCTAACCTTCATCACCTTTTCTACCCTTCACCACCTTCATACCCTTTACCACCACCCCTGACATTCACCACCTTCCCTACCCTTCACCACTACCCCTAAACTCCACCTCCTTCCCTACCCTTCACCACCACCCCTAACCTTCACCACCTTCCCTACCCCTCACCACCACCCCTAACCTTTACCACCTTCCCTACCCTTCACCACCATCCCTACCCTTCACCATCACCTCTACACTTCACCACTATCCCTAACCTTCACTACCTTCCCTACCCTTCACCACCACCCCTAACCTTCACCACTACCCCTAACCTTCACCATCACCTCTACCCTTCACTACTACCCCTAACCTTCACCACCTTACCTACCCTTCACCACTACCCCTAACCTTCAACATCTTCCCTACCCTTCACCACCACCCTCAACCTACACCACCATCGCTACCCTTCACCACCACCCTCAACCTACACCACCGTCGCTACCCTACACCACCGTCCCTACCCTTCACCACCACCTTTAACCTTCACCACCTTCCCTTCCCTTCACCATCACCTTTACCATTCACCACTACCCCTAACCTTCACAACCTTCCCTACCCTTCACCACCCTCCTTACCCTTCACCACTACCCCTAACCATCATCACCTCTACCCTTCACCACTACCCCTAATCTTAACCACCTTCCCTACCCTTCACCACTACCTCTAACCTTCACTACCTTCTCTAGCCTTCACCACTACCCTCAACCTACACCACCATCCCTACCCTTCACCACCACCCTCAACCTACACCACCGTCGCTACCCTACACCACCGTCCCTACCCTTCACCACCACCCTTAACCTACACCACCGTCCGTACCCTTCACCACTACCCCTAACCTTTACAACCTTTCCTACCCTTCACCACTACCCCTAACCTTCCCTACCCTTCTCCACCACCCTTAACCTACAACACAGTCCCTACCCTTCACCATCAACATTAACCTACACCACTGTTCCTACCCTTTACCACTACCCCTAACCTTCACCACCTTCCCTACCCTTCACCACCACCCTTAACCTACACCACCGTCCCTACCCTTCACCATCAACCTTATCCTACACCACTGTCCCTACCCTTCACCACCACCCCTAACCTTCACCACCTTCCCTACCTTTTAACAACTCAACCCTTCACCACTTTCCTTGATCTCTTTAATCGTGCCACTTGCACCCTTTTGTTCCCAGTTGCTGAGTCTGAAACAACAACAACAACAACAACAAATACAACAACAACTACACTACCTATAGCCACCTCAACTCCACTTTACCTATTAAGTTCATCCCATTAACAATGTCCAAATAAAACTTTCCCCCTAACTAATTATTTATTAACTAAGATATTAAAATTATTATGAGGGCCAGCGTAACTTTAGCGGCGGTAAAGGTTCCCTGGACTTTGCCCTTGGAGGCCCCTGGACTTGGACCCCGGGACCTGGCTCCTGGACCTTACCCCTGGATGCCCCTGGATCTGGCCCCTGGACCTGGCCCCTGGAGGCCCCCGGACCTGGCCCTTGGAGGCCACGGGACCTGGCTCCTGGAGGCCTCGGGACCTGGCCCCTGGTCGTGGCCCCTGAAGGCCGTTGGACCTGGCCCCTGGAGGCCCTGGGACCTGGCCTCTGGAGGCACCTGAAAGCCCTGGAACCTGGCCCAAGGAGGCCCCTGGACCTGGCCCCTGGAGTAGGAGCTATCACTACAACCGTGTGTAGTGATGAAGTGATAACAGTGTGTAGTGATAACAGTGTGTAGTGATAACCGTATATAGTGATAACCGTGTGTAGTCATAACCGTGTGAAGTGATACCAGTGTTTAGTGATAAATGCGTGTTGTGAAAACCGTGTGTAGTGATAACCGTGTGTAGTGATAACCGTGTAAAGTGATAATTGTGTGAAGTGATAACAGTGTGTTGTGATAACAGTGTGTAGTGATAAAAGTGTGTTATGATAACCGTGTGAAGTGATAACAGTGTGTAGTGATAACAGTGTGTAGTGATAACAGCGTGTAGTGATAATCGTGTGTAGTCATAACTGTATGAAGTGATAACAGTGCGTAGTGATAACAGTGTGTAGTGATAACTGTGTGTAGTGATTACAGTGTGTAGTGATAACCGTGTGTAGTGTTAACCGTGTGTAGTGATAACTGTGTGTTGTGGTAACCGTGAATAGTGATAACAGTGTGTAGTGATAATCGTAGGTAGTGATAACAGTTTATAGTGATAACAGTTTATAGTGATAACAGTGTGTAGTGATAACAGTGTGTAGTGATAACCGAGTGCAGTGATATCAGTATGTAGTGATAACAGTGGGTAGTGATAACCGCGTGTAGTTATAACCGTGTGTAGTAATATGCGTGTGAAGTGATAACAGTGTGTAGTAATAACAGTGTGTACTGATAGTGTAGTGGTAACCGTGTGTTGTGATAACCGTGTGTAGTGATAACAGTGTTTAGTGATAACCTTGTGTAGTGATAGCAGTGTGTAGTGATAATAGTGTGTAGTGATAACCGCGTGTAGAGACAACCTGAGTAGGTATAACTGTGTGTAGTGATAACCATCTGTAGTGATAACCGTGTGTAGTTATAGCCGTGTGTAGTGATAACCGTGTGAAGTGATATCCGTGAGAAGTGATAGCCATGTGAAGTGATTACCGGGTGAAGTGATAATCGTGTAAAGTGATAAACGTATATAGTGATAACCGTGTGTAGTGATAACCGTGTGTAGTAATAACGGGTGCAGTGATAACAGTGTGAAGTAATAACAGTGAGTAGTGATAGCCGTGTCAAGTGATTACCGTGTGATGTGATAACCGTGTGTAGTGATAACTGTGTAAATTGATAACCGTGTGTAGTGATAACCGTGTGTACTGGTCACCGTATGTAGTGATAACAGTGTATGATGATAATTGTGTGTAGTGATAACCGTGTGCAGTGATAGCCGTCTGTAGTGGTAACCATATGTAGTGATAGCTGTGTAGTGATAACCGTGGGTAATGATAACAGAGTGTAGCGATAACCGTGTGTAGTGATAACCGTGAGTAGTGATAACCGTGTGTAGTGATAACAGTGTGTTGTGATAACAGTGTGTAGTGATAACAGCGTGTAGTGATAACCGTGTGTAGTCATAACCGTATGAAGTGATAACAGTGCGTAGTGATAACAGTATGTGGTGATTACAGTGTGTAGTGATAACCGTGTGTAGTGTTAACCGTGTGTAGTGATAACCGTGTGTAGTGATAACTGTGTGTTGTGGTAACCGTGAATAGTGATAACAGTGTGTAGTGATAATCGTATGTAGTGATAACAGTGTATAGTGATAACAGTGTGTAGTGATAACAGTGTGTAGTGATAACCGAGTGAAGTGATATCAGTATGTAGTGATAACAGTGGGTAGTGATAACCGTGTGTAGTTATAACCGTGCGTAGTAATATCCGTGTGAAGTGATAACAGTGTGTAGTAATAACAGTGTGTACTGATAGTGTAGTGGTAACCGTGTGTTGTGATAACCGTGTGTAGTGGTAATCATGTGAAGTGATAACCGTGTGTAGTGATAACAGTGTTTAGTGATATCCGTGTGTAGTGACACCAGTGTGTAGTGATAATAGTGTGTAGTGATAACCGCGTGTAGAGAAAACCGTGAGTAGTTATAACTGTGTGTAGTGATAACCATCTGTAGTGATAACCGTGTGTAGTTATAGCCGTGTGTAGTGATAACCGTGTGAAGTGATAACCGTGAGTAGTGATATCCATGTGAAGTGCTTACCGGGTGAAGTGATAATCGTGTAATGTGATAAACGTATATAGTGATAACCGTGTGTAGTGATAACCGTGTGTAGTAATAACGGTGTGCAGTGATAACAGTGTGAAGTAATAACAGTGAGTAGTGATAGCCGTGTCAAGTGATTACCGTGTGATGTGATAACCATGTGTAGTGATAACTGTGTAAATTGATAACCGTGTGTAGTGATAACCGTGTGTAGTGATCACCGTATGTAGTGATAACAGTGTATGATGATAATTGTGTGTAGTGATAACCATGTGCAGTGATAGCCGTCTGTAGTGATAACCATGTGTAGTGATAGCTGTGTGTAGTGATAACCGTGTGTAATGATAACAGAGTGTAGCGATAACCGTGTGTAGTGATAACCGTGAGTAGTGATAACCGTGTGTAGTGATAACAGTGTGTTGTGATAACATTGTGTAGTGATAACAGCGTGTAGTGATAACTGTGTGTAGTCATAACCGTATGAAGTGATAACAGTGCGTAGTGATAACAGTGTGTAGTGATAACAGTGTGTAGTGATAACTGTGTAGTGATAACCGTGTTTAGTGTTAATCCTGTGTAGTGATAACTGTGTGTTGTGATAACCGTGAATAGTAATAACTGTGTAGTGATAATCGTATGTAGTGATAACAGTGTATAGTGATAACAGTGTGTAGTGATAACCATGTGTAGTGATAACAGTGAGTAGTGATAACAGTGTGAAGTGATAACCGTGTGTAGTTATAACCGTGTGTAGTAATATCCGTGTGTAGTGATAACAGTGTGTAGTAATAACAGTGAGTAGTGATAACAGTGTGTAGTGATAACCGTGTGTAGTGATACCAGTGTGTAGTGATAATAGTGTGTAGTGATAACCGTGTGAAGTGATAACCGTGTGTAGTGGTAACCTCGTGTAGTGATAACCGTGTTTTGGTATAACCGTGTGAAGTGATAACCGTGTGTAGTGGTAAACTCGTGTAGTGATAACCGTGTTTTGGTATAACCGTGTTTAGATATAAATTTAAATTTTGCCCCGAGTGTGTAGTGATAACCGCGTGTAGTGACAACCGTGAGTAGTAATAACTGTGTGTAGTGATAACCATCTGTTGTGATAACCGAATGTAGTGATAACCGTGTGAAGTGATTACAGTGTGAAGCTTTCACAATCTTCATTATCCTTCACCACCTTCCCTACCCTACACCAACTTCTTTACCTTTCACAATCTTGCCTACCCTTCACCACCTTCCCTACCCTTCACCACCCTACCAACCCTTCACCATCTTCCCTACCGTTCACCACCTTCCCTACCCTTCACCACCTTCCCTACCCTTCACCACCACCTGCCCTACCCTTCACCGCCTTCCCTACCCTTCACCATCTTCCCTAACCTTAACCATCTTCCTTAACCTTCACCACCATCCCTACCCTTCACCACCTTCCCTACCCATGACCATCTTCCCTACCCTTTACCACCTTCCTTACCCATCACCATCTTGCCAACCCTTCGCCACCGTTTGTACCCCTCACCACTTTCCCTATCCTTCAACAACACCCCTAACCTTCACCACCTTCCCTACCCTTCACCACCACCCCTAACCTTCACCACCTTCCCTACCCTTCATTACCACCCTTAACCTTCACCACCTTCCCTACCCTTCACCACCAACCCTAACCTTCACCAACTTCCTTACCCTTCACGAACACCCCAAACCTTCACAATCTTTCCTACCCTTCACCACTACCCTTAACCTTCACCACCTTCTCTTCCCTTCACCACCTCCCCTAACCTTTACCACCTACCCTACCTTTCACTATCACCCCTAACCTTCCCCACCTTCTCTACCCTTCACCACCACCCCTAACCTTCACCACCTTCCCTACCCTTCACCACCACTTTTAACCTTCACCACCTTCTCTTCCCTTCACCACCTCCCCTAACCTTCACCACCTACCCTACCCTTCACCACCACCTCTAACCTTCACTCTCTTCCGTACCCTTCACCACCTTCCCTACCCTTTACCATCTTCCCTACCCTTCACCACCTTTTCAACCCTTCATCACCTTCCCTACCCTTCACCACCTTCACTACCCTTCACCACTACCCCTAACCTTCACCACCTTTTCTAAACTTCATCACCTTCATACCCTTTACCACCTTTCTTACCCTTCACCACATTCCCTACCCTTCACCACCTTCCCTACCCTTCACCACCATCACTACCCTTCACAACCACCCCAAATTTTCATCCTCTTCCGTACCCTTCACCACCACACATAACCTTCAGCACGTTCCCTTCCCTTCACCACCTCCCTTAACCTTCACCACCTTCCCTACCCTTCACCACCACCCGTAACCTTCATCCTCTTCCGTAGCCTTCACCACCACCCCTAACCTTCACCACCTTTTCTACCCTTCACCACCTTCAAACCCTTTACCACCACCCCTGACATTCACCACCTTCCCTACCCTTCACCACTACCCCTAAACTACACCACCTTCTCTACCCTTCACCACCACACCTAACCTTCACCACCTTCCCTACCCCTCACCACCACCCCTAACCTTCACCACCTTCCCTACCCTTCACCACCATCCCTACCCTTCACCATCACCTCTACACTTCACCACTATCCCTAACTTTCACTACCTTCCCTACCCTTCACCACCACCCCTAACCTTCACCACTACCCCTAACCTTCACCATCACCTCTACCCTTCACTACTACCCCTAACCTTCACCACCTTCCCTACCCTTCACCACTACCCCTAACCTTCAACATCTTCCCTACCCTTCACCACCACCCCTAAACTTCACCACCTTCCCTTCCCTTCACCATCACCTTTACCCTTCACCACTACCCCTAACTTTCACAACCTTCCCTACCTTTCACCACCCTCCTTACCCTTCACCACTTCCCCTAACCTTTATCATCACCTCTACCCTTCACCACTACCCCTAATCTTAACCACCTTCCCTACCCTTCACCACCACCCTTAACCTTCACCACCTTCTTAACCCTTCACCACCACCCTCAACCTACACCACCATCCCTACCCTTCACCACCACCCTCAACCTACACCACCGTCGCTACCCTACACCACCGTCCCTACCCTTCACCACCACCCTTAACCTACACCACCGTCCGTACCCTTCACCACTACCCCTAACCTTTACAACCTTTCCTACCCTTCACCACTACCCCTAACCTTCCCTACCTTTCACCACCTTCCCTACCCTTCACCACCACCCTTAACCTACAACACCGTCCCTACTCTTCACCGTCAACATTAACCTACACCACTGTCCCTAACCTTTACCACCACCCCTAACCTTCACCACCTTCCCTACCTTTTAACAACTCAACTCTTCACCACTTTCCTTGAGCCCTTTAATCGTGCCACTTGCACCCTTTTGTTCCCAGTTGCTGAGTTTGAAATCACAACAACAACAACAACAAATACAACAACAACTACACTACCTATAGCCACCTCAACTACACTTTACCTATTAAGTTCATCCCATTAACAATGTCCAAATAAAACTTTCCCCCTAACTAATTATTTATTATCTAAGATATTAAAATTATTGTTAGGGCCAGCGTAACTTTAGCGGCGGTACAGGTTCCCTGGACTTTGCCCTTGCAGGCCCCTGGACTTGGACCCCGGTACCTGGCTCCTGGACCTTACCCCTGGATGCCCCTGGATCTGGCCCCTGGACCTGGCCCCTGGAGGCCCCCGCACCTGGCCCTTGGAGGCCACGGGACCTGGCTCCTGGAGGCCTCGGGACCTGTCCCCTGGTCGTGGCCCCTGACGGCCGTTGGACCTGGCCCCTGGAGGCCCTGGGACCTGGCCTCTGGAGGCCCCTGAAAGCCCTGGAACCTGGCCCAAGGAGGCCCCTGGAGTAGGAGCTATCACTACTCCGTGTGTAGTGATGAAGTGATAACAGTGTGCAGTGATAAGTGTGTAGTGATAACAGTGTGTAGTGATCACCGTGTATAGTGATTACCGTGTGTAGTGACAACAGTGTGTAGTGATAACAGTGTTTTGGTATAACAGTGTGTAATGATAACCGCATGAAGTGATACCAGTGTTTAGTGATAAATGTGTGTTGTGAAAACCGTGTGTAGTGATAACCGTGAAAAATGATAATTGAGTGAAGTGATAACAGTGTGTTGTGATAACAGTGTGTAGTGATAAAAGTGTGTTATGATAACCGTGTGAAGTGATAACAGTGTGTAGTGATAACAGTGTGTAGTGATAACAGCGTGTAGTGATAATCGTGTGTAGTCATAACTTTATGAAGTGATAACAGTGCGTAGTGATAACAGTGTGTAGTGATAACTGTGTGTAGTGATTACAGTGTGTAGTGATAACCGTGTGTAGTGTTAACCGTGTGTAGTGATAACTGTGTGTTGTGGTAACCGTGAATAGTGATAACAGTGTGTAGTGATAATCGTATGTAATGATAACAGTGTATAGTGATATCAGTGTGTAGTGATAAAAGTGCGTAGTGATAACCGAGTGCAGTGATATCAGTATGTAGTGATAACAGTGGGTAGTGATAACCGTGTGTAGTTATAACCGTGTGTAGTAATATGCGTGTGAAGTTATAACAGTGTGTAGTAATAACAGTGTGTACTGATAGTGTAGTGGTAACCGTGTGTTGTGATAACCGTGTGTAGTGGTAATCGTGTGAAGTGATAACCGTGTGTAGTGATAACAGTGTTTAGTGATAACCTTGTGTAGTGATACCAGTGTGTAGTGATAATAGTGTGTAGTGATAACCGCGTGTAGAGACAACTGTGAGTAGTTATAACTGTGTGTAGTGATAACCATCTGTAGTGATAACCGTGTGTAATGATAACAGAGTGTAGCGATAACCGTGTGTAGTGATAACCGTGAGTAGTGATAACCGTGTGTAGTGATAACAGTGTGTTGCGATAACAGTGTGTAGTGATAACAGCGTGTAGTGATAACCGTGTGTAGTCATAACCGTATGAAGTGATAACAGTGCGTAGTGATAACAGTGTGTAGTGATAACAGTGTAGTGATAACTGTGTAGTGATAACCGTGTGTAGTGATAACAGTGAGTAGTGATAACAGTGTGTAGTGATAACCGTGTGTAGTTATAACCGTGTGTAGTAATATCCGAGTGTAGTGATAACAGTGTGTAGTAATAAGAGTGAGTAGTGATAACAGTGTGTAGTGATAACCGTGTGTAGTGATACCAGTGTGTAGTGATAATAGTGTCTAGTGATAACCGTGTGAAGTGATAACCGTGTGTAGTGGTAACCTCGTGTAGTGATAACCGTGTTTTGGTATAACCGTGTTTAGTTATAAATTTAAATTTTGCCCCGAGTGTGTAGTGATAACCGCGTGTGGTGACAACCGTGAGTAGTGATAACTGTGTGTAGTGATAACCATCTGTTGTGATAACCGAATGTAGTGATAACCGTGTGAAGTAATAACAGTGTGAAGCTTTCACCACCTTCCCTACCCTACACCAACTTCTTTACCTTTCACCACCTTCCCTACCCTACACCAACTTCTTTACCTTTCACCATCTTGCCTACCCTTCACCACCTTCCCTACCCTTCACCACCCTACCAACCCTTCACCATCTTCCCTACCCATCACCACCTTCCCTACCCTTCACCACCTTCCCTACCCTTCACCACGACCTGCCCTACCCTTCACTGCCTTCCCTACCCTTCACCATCTTCCCTAACTTTAACCATCTTCCCTAACCTTCACCACCATCCCTACCCTTCACCACCTTCCATACCCTTGACCATCTTCCCTACCCTTTACCACCTTCCCTACCCTTCACCATCTTGCCAACCTTTCGCCACCTTCTGTACCCCTCACCACTTTCCCTATCCTTCACCAACACTCCTAACCTTCACCACCTTCCCTACCCTTCACCACCACCCCTAACCTTCACCACCTTCCCTACCCTTCATTACCACCCTTAACCTTCACCACCTTCCCTACCCTTCACCACCAACCCTAACCTTCACCAACTTCCTTACCCTTCACGAACACCCCTAACCTTCACAATCTTTCCTACCCTTCACCACCACCCTTAACCTTCACCACCTTCTCTTCCCTTCACCACCTCCCCTAACCTTCACCACCTACCCTACCTTTCACCATCACCCCTAACCTTCCCCACCTTCTCTACCCTTCACCACCACCCCTAACCTTCACCACCTTCCCTACCCTTCACCACCACCTTTAACCTTCACCACCTTCTCTTCCCTTCACCACCTCCCCTAACCTTCACCACCTACCCTACCCTTCACCACCACCTCTAACCTTCACTCTCTTCCGTACCCTTCACCACCTTCCCTACCCTTCTCCACCTTCCCTACCATTTACCATCTTCCCTACCCTTCACCGCCTTTTCAACCCTTCACCACCTTCCCTACCCTTCACCACCTTCACTACCCTTCACCACCACCCCTAACCTTCACCACCTTTTCTACACTTCATCACTTTCATACCCTTTACCACCGTTCTTACCCTTCACCCCATTCCCTACACTTCACCACCTTCCCTACCCTTCACCACCTTCACTACCCTTCACAACCACCCCTAATTTTCATCCTCTTCCGTACCCTTCACCACCACACATAACCTTCAGCACGTTCCCTTCCCTTCACCACCTCCCTTAACCTTCACCACCTTCCCTACCCTTCACCACCACCCGTAACCTTCATCCTCTTCCGTAGCCTTCACCACCACCCCTAACATTCACCAATTTTTCTACCCTTCACCACCTTCATACCCTTTACCACCACCCCTGACATTCACCACCTTCCCTACCCTTCACCACTACCCCTAAACTTCACCACCTTCCCTACCCTTCACCACCACCCCTAACCTTCACCACCTTCCCTACCCCTTACCATTACCCCTAACCTTCAGCACCTTCCCAACCCTTCACCACCATCCCTACCCTTCACCATCACCTCTACACTTCACCACTATCCCTAACCTTCACCACCTTCCCTACCCTTCACCACCACCCCTAACCTTCACCACTATCCCTAACCTCCACCACCTTCCCTACCTTTTAACAACTCAACTCTTCACCACTTTCCTTGAGCCATTAAATCGTGCCACTTGCACCCTTTTGTTACCAGTTGCTGAGTCTGAAACAACAACAACAACAACAAATACAACAACAACTACACTACCTATAGCCACTTCAACTCCACTTTACCTATTAAGTTCATTCCATTTACAATGTCCAAATAAAACTTTCCCCCTAACTAATTATTTATTATCTAAGATATTAAAATTATTGGGAGGGCCAGCGTAACTTTAGCGGCGGTACAGGTTCCCAGGACTTTGCCCTTGGAGGCCCCTGGACTTGGACCCCGGGACCTGGCTCCTGGACCTTACCCCTGGATGCCCCTGGATCTGGCCCCTGGACCTGGCCCCAGGAGGCCCCCGAACCTGGCTTTTGGAGGCCACGGGACCTGGCTCCTGGAGGCATCGGGACCTGGCCCCTGGTCGTGGCCCCTGAAGGCCGTTGGACCTGGCCCCTGGAGGCCCTGGGACCTGGCCCCTGGAGTAGGAGCTATCACTACACCGTGTGTAGTGATGAAGTGATAACAGTGAGCAGTGATAACAGTGTGTAGTGATAACAGTGTGTAGTGATAACAGTGTGTAGTGATAACAGTGTGTATTGATACCCGTGTGTATTGATACCCGTGTGAAGTGATAAAAGTGTGTAGTGATAACAGTGTGTAGTGATAACCGTATATAGTGATAACCGTGTGTAGTCATAACCTTATGAAGTGATAACAGTGTGCAGTGCTAAGTGTGTAGTGATAACAGTGTGTAGTGATCACCGTGTATAGTGATAACCGTGTGAATTGATAACAGTGTGTAGTGATAAGAGTGCATAGTGATAACCGTGTATAGTGATAACCGTGTGTAGTGACAACAGTGTGTAGTGATAACAGTGTTTAGGTATAACAGTGTGTAATGATAACCGTATGAAGTGATACCAGTGTTTAGTGATAAATGTGTGTTGTGAAAACCGTGTGTAGTGATAACCGTGTGTAGTGATAACCGTGTAAAGTGATAATTGAGTGAAGTGATAACAGTGTGTTGTGATAACAGTGTGTAGTGATAAAAGTGTGTTATGATAACCGTGTGAAGTGATAACAGTGTGTAGTGATAACAGTGTGTAGTGATAACAGCGTGTAGTCATAATCGTGTGTAGTCATAACTGTATGAAGTGATACCACTGCGTAGTGATAACAGTGTGTAGTGATAACTGTGTGTAGTGATTACAGTGTGTAGTGGTAACCGTGTGTAGTGTTAACCGTGTGTAGTGATAACTCTGTGTTGTGGTAACCGTGAATAGTGATAACAGTGTGTAGTGATAATCGTATGTAGTGATAACAGTGTATAGTGATAACAGTGTGTAGTGATAACAGTGTATAGTGATAACCGAGTGCAGTGATTTTAGTATGTAGTGATAACTCTGTGTTGTGGTAACCGTGAATAGTGATAACAGTGTGTAGTGATAAAAGTGTGTTATGATAACCGTGTGAAGTGATAACAGTGTGTAGTGATAACAGTGGGTAGTGATACCCGTGTGTAGTTATAACCGTGTGTAGTAATATGCGTGTGAAGTGATAACAGTGTGTAGTGATAATAGTGTGTAGTTATAACCGCGTGTAGAGACAACCGTGAGTAGTTATAACTGTGTGTAGTGATAATTATCTGTAGTGATAACCGTGTGTAGTTATAGCCGTGTGTAGTGATAACCGTGTGAAGTGATATCCGTGAGTAGTGATAGCCATGTGAAGTGATTACCGGGTGAAGTGATAATCGTGTAAAGTGATAAACGTATATAGTGATAACTGTGTGTAGTGATAACCGTGTGTAGTAATAACGGGTGCAGTGATAACAGTGTGAAGTAATTACAGTGAGTAGTGATAGCCGTGTCAAGTGATTACCGTGTGATGTGATAACCGTGTGTAGTGATAATTGTGTAAATTGATAACCGTGTGTAGTGGTCACCGTATGTAGTGATAACAGTGTATGATGATAATTGTGTGTTGTGATAACTTTGTGCAGTGATAGCCGTCTGTAGTGATAACCATGTGTAGTGATAGCTGTGTGTAGTGATAACCGTGTGTAATGATAACAGTGTAGCGATAACCGTGTGTAGTGATAACCGTGAGTAGTGATAACCGTGTGTAGTGATAACAGTGTGTTGTGATAACAGTGTGTTGTGATAACAGCGTGTAGTGATAACTGTGTGTAGTCATAACCGTATGAAGTGATAACAGTGCGTAGTGATAACAGTGTGTAGTGATAACAGTGTGTAGTGATAACTGTGTAGTGATAACCGTGTTTAGTGTTAACCGTGTGTAGTGATAACTGTGTGTTGTGATAACTGTGAATAGTAATAACAGTGTGTAGTTATAATCGTATGTAGTGATAACAGTGTATAGTGATAACAGTGTGTAGTGATAACCGTGTGTAGTGATAACAGTGAGTAGTGATAACAGTGTGTAGTGATAACCGTGTGTAGTTATAACCGTGTGTAGTAATATCCGTGTGTAGTGATAACAGTGTGTAGTAATAACAGTGAGTAGTGATAACCGTATGTAGTGATAACCGTGTGTAGTGATACCAGTGTGTAGTGATAATAGTGTGTAGTGATAACCGTGTGAAGTGATAACCGTGTGTAGTGGTAACCTCGTGTAGTGATAACCGTGTTTTGGTATAACCGTGTTTAGTTATAAATTTAAATTTTGCCCCGAGTGTGTAGTGATAACCATCTGTTGTGATAACCGAATGTAGTGATAACCGTGTGAAGTAATAACAGGGTGAAGCTTTCACCATCTTCACTATCCTTCACCACCTTCCCTACCCTACACCAACTTCTTTACCTTTCACCATCTTGCCTACCCTTCACCACCTTCCCTACCGTTCACCACCCTACCAACCCTTCACCATCTTCCCTACCCTTCACCACCTTCCCTACCCTTCACCACCTTCCCTAGCCTTCACCACCACTAGCCCTACCCTTCACCGCCTTCCCTACCCTTCACCATCTTCCCTAACCTTAACCATCTTCCCTACCCTTCACCACCATCCCTACCCTTCACCACCTTCCATACCTTTGACCATCTTCCCTACCCTTTACCACCTTCCCTACCCTTCACCATCTTGCCAACCCTTCGCCACCTTCTGTACGCCTCACCACTTTCCCTATCCTTCACCAACACTCCTAACCTTCACCACCTTCCCTACCCTTCACCACCACCCCTAACCTTCACCACCTTCCCTACCCTTCATTACCACCCTTAACCTTCACCACCTTCCCTACCCTTCACCCCCAACCCTAACCTTCATCAACTTCCTTACCCTTCACAAACACCCCTAACCTTCACAATCTTTCCTACCCTTCACCACCACCCTTAAACTTCACCAATTTCTCTTCCCTTCACCACCTCCCCCAACCTTCACCACCTACCCTACCTTTCACCATCACCCCTAACCTTCCCCAGCTTCTCTACCCTTCACCACCACCCCTAACCTTCACCACCTTCCCTACCCTTCACCACATCCTTTAACCTTCACCACCTTCTCTTCCCTTCACCACCTCCCCTAACCTTCACCACCTACCCTACCCTTCACCACCACCTCTAACCTTCACTCTCTTCCGTACCCTTCACCACCTTCCCTACCCTTCTCCACCTTCCCTACCCTTTACCATCTTCCCTACCCTTCACCACCTTTTCAACCCTTCACCACCTTCCCTACCCTTCACCACCTTCACTACCCTTCACCACCACCCCTAACCTTCACCACCTTTTCTACACTTCATCACCTTCATACCCTTTGCCACCTTTCTTACCCTTCACCACATTCCCTACCCTTCACCACCTTCCCTACCCTTCACCACCTTCACTACCCTTCACAACCACCCCTAATTTTCATCCTCTTCTGTACCCTTCACTACCACACATAACCTTCAGCACGTTCCCTTCCCTTCACCACTTCCCTTGACCTTCACCACCTTCCATACCCTTCACCACCACCCGTAACCTTCATCCTCTTCCGTAGCCTTCATTACCACCCCTAACCTTCACCACCTTTTCTACCGTTCACCACCTTCATACCCTTTACCACCACCCCTGACATTCACCACCTTCCCTACCCTTCACCACTACCCCTAAACTTCACCACCTTCCCTACCCTTCACCACCACCCCTAACCTTCACCACCTTCCCTACCCGTCACCACCACCCCTAACCTTCACCACCTTCCCTACCCTTCACCACCATCCCTACCCTTCACCATCACCTCTACACTTCACCACTATCCCTATCCATCACTACCTTCCCTACCCTTCACCACCACCCCTAACCTTCACCACTACCCCTAACCTTCACCATCACCTCTACCCTTCACTACTACCCCTAACCTTCACCACCTTCCCTACCCTTCACCACTACCCCTAGCCTTCAACATCTTCCCTAACCTTCACCACCTTCCCTTCCCTTCACCATCACCTTTACCCTTCACCACTACCCCTAACCTTCACAACCTTCCCTACCCTTCACCGCCTTCCCTACCCTTCACCATCTTCCCTAACCTTAACCATCTTCCCTACCCTTCACCACCATCCCTACCCTTCACCACCTTCCATACCTTTGACCATCTTCCCTACCCTTTACCACCTTCCCTACCCTTCACCATCTTGCCAACCCTTCGCCACCTTCTGTACGCCTCACCACTTTCCCTATCCTTCACCAACACTCCTAACCTTCACCACCTTCCCTACCCTTCACCACCACCCCTAACCTTCACCACCTTCCCTACCCTTCATTACCACCCTTAACCTTCACCACCTTCTCTACCCTTCACCCCCAACCCTAACCTTCATCAACTTCCTTACCCTTCACAAACACCCCTAACCTTCACAATCTTTCCTACCCTTCACCACCACCCTTAAACTTCACCAATTTCTCTTCCCTTCACCACCTCCCCCAACCTTCACCACCTACCCTACCTTTCACCATCACCCCTAACCTTCCCCAGCTTCTCTACCCTTCACCACCACCCCTAACCTTCACCACCTTCCCTACCCTTCACCACATCCTTTAACCTTCACCACCTTCTCTTCCCTTCACCACCTCCCCTAACCTTCACCACCTACCCTACCCTTCACCACCACCTCTAACCTTCACTCTCTTCCGTACCCTTCACCACCTTCCCTACCCTTCTCCACCTTCCCTACGCTTTACCATCTTCCCTACCCTTCACCACCTTTTCAACCCTTCACCACCTTCCCTACCCTTCACCACCTTCACTACCCTTCACCACCACCCCTAACCTTCACCACCTTTTCTACACTTCATCACCTTCATACCCTTTGCCACCTTTCTTACCCTTCACCACATTCCCTACCCTTCACCACCTTCCCTACCCTTCACCACCTTCACTACCCTTCACAACCACCCCTAATTTTCATCCTCTTCTGTACCCTTCACTACCACACATAACCTTCAGCACGTTCCCTTCCCTTCACCACTTCCCTTGACCTTCACCACCTTCCATACCCTTCACCACCACCCGTAACCTTCATCCTCTTCCGTAGCCTTCATTACCACCCCTAACCTTCACCACCTTTTCTACCGTTCACCACCTTCATACCCTTTACCACCACCCCTGACATTCACCACCTTCCCTACCCTTCACCACTACCCCTAAACTTCACAACCTTCCCTACCCTTCACCACCACCCCTAACCTTCACCACCTTCCCTACCCTTCACCACCACCCCTAACCTTCACCACCTTCCCTACCCTTCACCACCATCCCTACCCTTCACCATCACCTCTACACTTCACCACTATCCCTATCCATCACTACCTTCCCTACCCTTCACCACCACCCCTAACCTTCACCACTACCCCTAACCTTCACCATCACCTCTACCCTTCACTACTACCCCTAACCTTCACCACCTTCCCTACCCTTCACCACTACCCCTAGCCTTCAACATCTTCCCTAACCTTCACCACCTTCCCTTCCCTTCACCATCACCTTTACCCTTCACCACTACCCCTAACCTTCACAACCTTCCCTACCCTTCACCACCCTCCTTACCCTTCACCACTACCCCTAACCTTCATCATCACCTCTACCCTTCACCACTACCCCTAATCTTAACCACCTTCCCTACCCTTCACCACCACCCCTAACCTTCACCACCTTCTCTACCTTTCACCACCACCCTCAACCTACACCACCATCCCTACCCTTCACCACCACCCTTAACCTTTACAACCTTTCCTACCCTTCACCACTACCCCTAACCTTCCCTACCCTTCACAACCTTCCCTACCCTTCACCACCACCCTTAACCTACAACACCGTCCCTACTCTTCACCATCAACATTAACCTACACCACTGTCCCTACCCTTTACCACTACCCCTAACCCTCACCACCTTCCCTACCCTTCACCACCACCCTTAACCTACACCACCGTCCCTACCCTTCACCATCAACCTTAACCTACACACTGTCCCTACCCTTCACCACCACCCCTAACCTTCACCACCTTCCCTACCTTTTAACAACTCAACTCTTCACCACTTTCCTTGAGCCCTTTAATCGTGCCACTTGCACCCTTTTGTTCCCAGTTGCTGAGTCTGAAACAACAACAACAACAAATACAACAACAACTACACTACCTATAGCCACCTCAACTCCACTTTACCTTTTAAATTCATCCCATTAACAATGTCCAAATAAAACTTTCCCCCTAACTAATTATTTATTATCTAAGATATTAAAATTATTGGGAGGGCCAGCGTAACTTTAGCGGCGGTACAGGTTCCCTGGACTTTGCCCTTGGAAGCCCCTGGACTTGGACCCCGGGACCTGGCTCCTGGACCTTACCCCTGGATGCCCCTGGATCTGGCCCCTGGACCTGGCCCCAGGAGGCCCCCGGACCTGGCCCTTGGAGGCCACGGGACCTGGCCCGTGGAGTAGGAGCTATCACTACACCGTGTGTAGTGATGAAGTGATAACAGTGTGCAGTGATAACAGTGTGTAGTGATAACAGTGTGTAGTGATAACAGTGTGTATTGATAACCGTGTGAAGTGATAAAAGTGTGTAGTGATAACAGTGTGTAGTGATAACGTATATAGTGATAACCGTGTGTAGTCATAACCGTATGAAGTGATAACAGTGTGCAGTGATAAGTGTGTAGTGATAACAGTGTGTAGTGATCACCGTGTTTAGTGATAACCGTATGAATTAACAGTGTGTAGTGATAAGAGTGCGTAGTGATAACCGTGTATAGTGATAACCGTGTGTAGTGACAACAGTGTGTAGTGATAACAGTGTTTAGGTATAACAGTGTGTAAGGATAACCGTATGAAGTGATACCAGTGTTTAGTGATAAATGTGTGTTGTGAAAACCGTGTGTAGTGATAACCGTGTGTAGTGATAACCGTATAAAGTGATCATTGAGTGAAGTGATAACAGTGTGTTGTGATAACAGTGTGTAGTGATAAAAGTGTGTTATGATAACCGTGTGAAGTGATAACAGTGTGTAGTGATAACAGTGTGTAGTGATAACAGCGTGTAGTGATAATCGTGTGTAGTCATAACTGTATAAAGTGATAACAGTGCATAGTGATAACAGTGTGTAGTGATAACTGTGTGTAGTGATTACAGTGTGTAGTGATAACCGTGTGTAGTGTTAACCGTGTGTAGTGATAACTGTGTGTTGTGGTAACCGTGAATAGTGATAATCGTATGTAGTGATAACAGTGTATAGTGATAACAGTGTGTAGTGATAACAGTGTGTAGTGATAACAGTGTGTAGTGATAACCGAGTGCAGTGATATCAGCATGTAGTGATAACAGTGGGTAGTGATAACCGTGTGTAGTTATAACCGTGTGTAGTAATATGCGTGTGAAGTGATAACAGTGTGTAGTAATAACAGTGTGTACTGATAGTGTAGTGGTAACCGTGTGTTGTGATAACCGTGTGTAGTGGTAATCGTGTGAACTGATAACCGTGTGTAGTGATAACAGTGTTTAGTGATAACCTTGTGTAGTGATACCAGTGTGTAGTGATAATAGTGTGTAGTGATAACCGCGTGTAGAGACAACCGTGAATAGTTATAACTGTGTGTAGTTATAACCATCTGCAGTGATAACCGTGTGTAGTTATAGCCGTGTGCCGTGTGTAGTGATAACCGTGTGAAGTTATAACCGTGAGTAGTGATAGCCATGTGAAGTGATTACCGGGTGAAGTGATAATCGTGTAAAGTGATAAACGTGTGTAGTGATAACCGTGTGTAGTGATAACCGTGTGTAGTAATAACGGTGTGCAGTGATAACAGTGTGAAGTAATAACAGTGAGTAGTGATAGCCGTGTCAAGTGATTACCGTGTGATGTGATAACCGTGTGTAGTGATAACTGTGTAAATTGATAACCGTGTGTAGTGATAATCATGTGTAGTGATCACTGTATGTAGTGATAACAGTGTATGATGATTATTGTGTGTAGTGATAACCGTGTGCAGTGAGAGCCGTCTGTAGTGATAATCATGTGTAGTGATAGCTGTGTATAGTGATAACCGTAAGTAGTGATAACCGTGTGTAGTGATAAGTGTGTAGTGATAACCGTGTGTAGTGATAACATTGTGTAGTGATAACAATGTGTAGTGATAAACGTGTGTAGTGATAACCATGTGTAGTGATAAACGTATGAAGTGATAACCGTGTGAAGTGATAACCGTGTGTATTGATAATCGTGTGTAATGATAACGCGGTGTATTGATAACCGTGTGTAGTGAAATACGTGTGAAGTGATAACCGTATGTAGTGATAACAGTGTGAAGCGATAATTGTGTGTAGTGATAACCCTCTCAAATGACAAACGTGTGTAATGATAACCGTGTGTAGTGATAGCCGTGCGTGGTGATAACCGTGTTTAGTGGTAACCGTGTGTTATGATATCAATGTGTGGTGATAACCGTGTTAAGTGGTAACCGTGAGTAGTGATAACCGTGTACAGTGAAAACCATGTAAAGTGATTACCGCGTGAAGTGATATCCGTGTGTGGTGAAAACAATGTGTAGTTATAACTGTGTGTAGTGATAATCGTGTGAAGTGAAAATCGTGTGAAGTGATAACCGAGTGAAGGGATCACTGTGTGAAGTGATGACAGTGTGCAGTGACAGACGTGTGCAGAGATGACAGTGTGTAGTGATAACCCTGTGCAGTGATAACCGTGTTAAGTGACAATCGTATGTAGTGATAACCGTGTGAAGTGATAACCGAATTAAGAGATAACCGTGTGTAGTGATAACCGTGTGTAGTAATAACAGTGTGAAGTGATAACAGTGTGAAGTGATAACTGTGTGAAGAGATAACCGTGGGAATTGATTACCATGTGAAGTGATAACCGTGTGAAATGATGACAGTGTGCAGTAATAACAGTGCGTAGTGAAAACCGTGTGTAGTGATAATTGTGTTAAGTCATGATCGAGTGTAGTGATAACCGTGTGAAGTGATAACGTTGTTAAGTGGTACCTCTGTGAAGTGATAACAGTGAGTAGTGATAACAATATATAGTGATAACTGTGTGTAGTGATAACCGTTAGTTGTGATAACCGTGTGTAGTGATAAACGTGTGTAGTGATAACCGTGTTTAGTGATTACCGTGAGTAGTGATAACCGTGTGTAGTGATAACCGTGTGAAGTGATAACCGTTTGTTGTGATAACCGTGAGTAGTGATAAACGTGTGTAGTGATAACCGTGTGTAGTGATAACCGTTAGTTGTGATAACCGTGTGTAGTGATAAACGTGTGTAGTGATAACCGTGTTTAGTGATTACCGTGAGTAGTGATAACCGTGTGTAGTGATAACCGTGTGAAGTGATAACCGTTTGTTGTGATAACCGTGAGTAGTGATAAACGTGTATAGTTATAACCGTGTGTAGTGATTACTGAGTAAAGAGATAACCGTGTGTAGTGATAAGCGAGTGAAGTGATAACCGTGTGTAGTGATAACCGTGTTAAGTGATAACCGTGTTAAGTGATAATCGTATGTAGTGATAACCGTGTGAAGTGATAACCGAATTAAGAGATAACCGTTTGTAGTGATAACCGTGTGTAGTAATAACAGTGTGAAGTGATAACAATGAGTAGTGACAGCCGTGTGAAGTTATTACCGTGGAAGTGATCGTGTGTGTAGTAATAACCATGTGAAGTGATAACAGTGTGAAGTGATAACTGTGTGAAGTGATAACCGTGGGAATTGATTACCGTTTGAAGTGATAACCGTGTGAAATGATAACTGTGTGAAGTGATAACAGTGAGATGTGATAACACTATGTAGTGATAACCGTGTGTAGCGATAACCGTGTGTAGCGATAACCGTGTGTAGCGATAACCATGTGTAGTGATAGCCTTGTGTGGTGATAACCGTGTTTAGTGATAACCGTGAGTAGTGATAACGGTGTGTAGTGATAAACGTGTGTAGTGATAACCGTGTTTAGTGATTACCTTGAGTAGTGATAACCGTGTGTAGTGATAACCGTGTGAAGTGATAACCGTTTGTTGTGATAACCGTGAGTAGTGATAAAACGTGTGTAGTTATAACCGTGTGTAGTGATAACTGAGTAAAGAGATAACCGTGTGTAGTAATAAGCGAGTGAAGTGATAACCGTGTGTAATGATAATAATGTTAAGTGATAACCGTGTTTTGTGATAGATGGTTATAATGACAACGGTTTAAAGTGATGACCGTGTGTCGTGATAACAATGTGTTGTGATAACAGTGTGTAATGATAACTGTGTAGTGATAACAGTATGTAGTGATAACAGTGTGTGGTGATAACCGTGTGAACAGTGTGTACTGATAACTGTGTGAAGTGAGAACAGTGTGTAGTGAAAACAGTGTGTAGTGATGACAGTGTGTTGTGATAACCGTGTGTAGATAACAGTGTGTAGTGATAACCGTGTGAAGTGATAACCGTGTGTAGTGACAACCCTGTAGTGATAACCGTGTGTAGTGATAACAGTGTGTAGTGATAACCGTATGTAGATAACAGTGTGTAGTGATAACCGTGTGAAGCGATAACCGTGTGTAGTGATAACCGTGTGTAGTGATAACCGTGTGTAGTGATAGCAGTGTGTAGTGATAACCGTGTGAAGTGATAATAGTGTTTAGTGATAACCGTATGTATATAACAGTGTGTAAAGATAACCGTGTGAAGTAATAACCGTTTGAAGTGATTACCGAGTGAAGTGATAACTGTGTGAAATGATGACAGTGTGCAGTGATAACAGTGTGTAGTGTTAACTGTGTGTAGTGATAATTGTGTTAAGTGATGATCGTGTGTAGTGATAACCGTGGGAAGTGATAACGTTGTTAAGTGGTAACTCTGTGAAGTGATAACAGTGAGTGGTGATAACAATATATAGTGATAACCGTGTGTAGTGATAACCGTTTGTTGTGATAACCGTGAGTAGTGATAAACGTTTGTAATTATAACCGTGTGTAGTGATAACTGAGTAAAGAGGTAACCGTGTGTAGTGATAAGCGAGTGAAGTGATAACTGTGTGTAATGATAATAGTGTTAAGTGATAACCGTGTGTTGTGATAGATGGTTATAATGATAACCGTATGTAGTGATAACAGTGTGTGGTGATAACCGTGTGAACAGTGTGTACTGATAAATGTGTGAAGTGAGAACAGTGTGTAATGATAACAGTGTGTAGTGATAACAGTGTGTAGTGATAACCGTGTGTAGATAACAGTGTGTAGTGATAACCGTGTGAAGTGATAACCGTGTTGTAACACTGTAAGGTGTTTGGTTTAGTTGTATTTAAAATACAGAGATATATGAGTCAGACAAGGATTTGAGAAGGCGCCAGTTTGTCGGCCGGAGACTCACACCTCTAACCGTTAATGACCTCAAGTGACCTGAGGTCAGATCATGCGAATTTCACCTTGCTTCTGCTAATCTTATAATTGGAGCCTGGTAGCCTTCAAACATGCCGACGTTTAAGGAGTGGCTTGGTAGAGTGCCTGAGGCTATCTACTTGTGGGCGGAGTTAGTTACTAGGTTCCCCAATATAAACTCGGAGAGCTATCGATTCGAGAGCATTAACGAGCATTAGAAGAACAGGAGCCAGCAGGGCAGAGAAGACGGCCTAGCAGGGAGGCTGTCGGCCGGCAGGGCGGGACAGTCTCTGTCAGCTACAGACCCCCCCCCCCCCTCTATCCAGCTATAGGCAGACACTTGGTGAGTTGAACATTAAGGTGACTTGGTCGTGTTTACATATGTTGTGTGATGATCAGGGGCAGACAGTTGTAGGGTTCTCAAATTCTTGGAGGATGACTCACTTTGAATATTAATCTTTAACATTTTAATTGAATTGCTAAATTATGATACTTATCATGTGAAATATAATTATGAATTAATTTGGCTCTAACTGTGTTCCCTAGAGTTTTTGAGTTGAGGTGAGAAAGCCTCTGGGATTACTGGTTCCATGATTTTAATGAGTACATGATAAAGATGGGACATACTAATAATGACCTCTTGATAACATTTGAGAATACTGTGATACAGACAAGTTCCATTCCTTGTCTTGTATGTAATGGTCTAGAATGGATGGTGGCAGCATTTCTTCTTCTACTATCTACTCTTCTACTTCTACTATCTACTCTTCTACCTATCTGCCCCTCTCCCTCCACCCCTCTCCAGACTCTCACTTTCAACTAATGACCCTCCTCGCTCCTCCCACCTCTCTACCTCTCACCCCAAACCCTCACTAATTACTTCACTAGTCTTCTCTTTCCTTTCGTGTCTCTTATACATTTGTGGCAATGAAATGTATTCTAGAGTTCTCTCTAGAGTTTCGGGTAGCTGGTCAAGTTACGGCGCCTTGTAGTCTTAGCACCTAGGTAGTCAAATACCTAGGTTACAAGGTGTTGAACGAGAGAGGTTGCCTTAGGAACTCTGGAGGGGCTCTAGAATAGTTAACTAACTGGGGACGGGATAACGGACTAGAGAGAGCTGTTTCCCCCGGCCTCGTTAGTTAACTGGGGGTTGGAATAATGAACAAGATAGAGTTATTTCCCCCACCCCCCGGTACAGTGTGTAGTGATAACCGTGTGTAGTGATAACCGTGTGTAGTGATAGCAGTGTGTAGTGATAACCATGTGAAATGATAATAGTGTTTAGTGATAACCGTATGTATACAACAGTGTGTAAAGATAACCGTGTGAAGTAATAACCGTTTGAAGTGATTACCGAGTGAAGTGATAACTGTGTGAAATGATGACAGTGTGCAGTGATAACAGTGTGTAGTGATAACCGTGTGTAGTGATAATTGTGTTAAGTGATGATCGTGTGTAGTGATAACCGTGTGAAGTGATAACGTTGTTAAGTGGTAGCTCTGTGAAGTGATAACAGTGAGTAGTGATAATATATAGTGATAACCGTGTGTAGTGATAACAATGTGTACTGATAACCGAGTGAAGTGATAACTGTGTAGTGATAACCGTGTGAAGCGATAACCGTGTGTAGTGATAACAAAGTGTAGTGATAACCGTGTGTAATGATAGCTGTGTGAAGTTATATCTATGTATAGTGATAACCGTGTGTAGTGATAACCGAGTGTATTGATAGCCGTGTGTAGTGATAACCAAGTGTAGTGATAACCGTGTGTAATGATAACCGTGTGAAGTTGTACCTATGTATAGTGATAACCGAGTGTAGTCATAACCGTGAATAGTGATAACCGTGTGTAGTGATAGCCGTGTGAAGTGATAACTGTGTTTAGTGACAGTCGTGTGTAGTGATATCCGTGTGTAGTTATAACAGAGTGTAGTGATAACCGTGTGTAATGATAACTGTGTGAAGTGATAAACACGTGTAGTGATAGCCGTTTGAAGTGATAACAGTGTGAAGTGATAACTGTGTGTTGTGAAATGCGCGTGTAGTTTTAACCGTGTGAAGTGATAACCGTGTGTAGTGATAACCGTGTGTAGTGATAACTGTGTGAAGTGATAACCGTGTGAAGGTATTACTGTGTGAAGTGATAACAGTGTGTAGTGATAACCGTGTGTAGTGATAACAGTGTGAAGTGAAAACAATATATAGTGATAAACGTGTGTAGTGATAACTGTGTGAAATGGTAACCGTGTGAAGTGATAACTGTGTAAAGTGATAACCGTGTGTAGTGATAAAAGTGTGTAGTGATAACCGTGTGTAGTGATAATTATATGTAGGTAACCGTGTGTAGTGATAACCGTGTGATATGATAACCGTGTGTAGTGATAACCGTGTGTAGTGATAACCGTGTGCAGTGATAACAGTGTTTAGTAAAAATAGTACGAAGTGATTACGGTGTGAAGTGATAGTGTGTGTAGTAATAACCGTGTTAAGTGATAACAGCGTGAAGTGATAACCGTGTGTATTGATAATCGTGTGTGGTGATAACCCGGTGTAGTGATAACCGTGTGTAGTGAAATACGTGTAAAGTGATAACCGTATGTAGTGATAACAGTGTGAAGCGATAATTGTGTGTAGTAATAACCCTCTCAAACGATAAACGTGTGTAATGATAACCGTGTGTAATGATAACTGTGTGAAGTGATAAACACGTGTAGTGATAGCCGTTTGAAGTGAAAACAGTGTGAAGTGATAACCGTGTGTTGTGAAATGCGCGTGTAGTTTTAACCGTGTGAAGTGATAACCGTGTGAAGTGATAACCGTGTGAAGTGATAACTGTGTGAAGTGATAACCGTGTGAAGGTATTACTGTGTGAAGTGATAACAGTGTTTAGTGATAACCGTGTGTAGTGATAACAGTGTGAAGTGAAAACAATATATAGTGATAAACGTGTGTGTGATAAACCGTGTTAAGAGATAACCGTGAGTAGTGATAACCGTATGTAGTGATAACCGTGTGTAGTGAAACCATGTAAAGTGATTACCGTGTGAAGTTATAACCGTGTGTTGTAAATATCATGTTTAGTTATAACCGTGTGTAATGATAACCGTGTTAAGTGATAACCGTGTGAAGTTATAACCGAGTGAAGTGATAACTGTGTGAAGTGATAACAGTGTGTAGTGATAACAGTGTGTAGTGACAACCGTGTAAAGTGATAACCGTGTGTAGTGATAACCGTGTGTTGTCATAGCTGGTTGTAGTGATAACCATGTGTAGAGATAACCAAGTGTAGTAATAACTGAGTGTAGTGATAACAGTGTGTAGTGATAACCATGTGTAGTTGTAGCCGTGTGTTGTGAATGTCGGGCGTAGGGATAACCGTGTGTAATGTTAAAAGTGTAGTTATAGCTTTTGTAGGGATAACCGTGAGTAGTGATAACCGTGTGTAGTTATAACCGTGTGTAGTGATAACCTAGATTAGTGATAACGGTGTGTAGTGATAACCGTGTGATGTTTCAACCGTGTGAAGTGATAACAGAGTGAAGTGATAACCGTGTGAAGTGAAAACTGTGTGAAGAGATAACAGTAAGTAGTGATAACCATGTGTAGTGATAGCCGTGTATAGTGATAGCCGTGCGTAAGAATAACCGTGTGAAGTGATAAGTGTAGTAGTGATAGCCATGCGTAGGGATAACCGTGTTTAGTTATAACCGTGTTTAATGATAACCGTGAGGAGTGAACACCGTGTTTAGTGATAGAAGTGTGTAGTGATAACAGTGTGTTGTGATAGCCTTGTGTAGGGATAACCGTGTGTAGGGATAACCGTGTGTTGTGATAACCGTGTGTAGGGATACCCGTGTATAGTGATAACCGTTTGTAGTAATTGCCGTGTGTAGTGTTAACCGTGTGTAGTGATAACCGAGTGTAAAGATAACCGTGTGTAGTGATAATCGTGAGTAGTGAAAGCCGTGTGCAGTGATAAACGTGTGTAGTGATAACCGAGTGTAGAGATAACTGTGTGTAGTTATAGCCGTGTAGTGATAACTGTGTTGAGTGAAAACCGTGTAAAGTGATAACCGTGTGTAGTGATAACCGTGTGGAGTGAACACCGTGTTTAGTGATTGCCGTGTGTTGTGACAACCGTGTACTCACCTAGTTGTACTCACCTAGTTGTGTTTGCGGGGGTTGAGCTCTGGCTCTTTGGTCCCGCCTCTCAACCGTCAATCAACAGGTGTACAGATTCCTGAGCCTATCGGGCTCTGTCATATCTACACTTGAAACTGTGTATGGAGTCAGCCTCCACCACATCACCCCCTAATGCATTCCATTTGTCAAACACTCTAACACTAAAAAAGTTCTTTCTAATATCTCTGTGGCTCATTTGGGCACTCAGTTTCCACCTGTGTCCCCTTGTGCGTGTTCCCCTTGTGTTAAATAGACTGTCTTTATCTACCCTATCAATTCCCTTCAGAATCTTGAATGTGGTGATCATGTCCCCCCTAACCGTTCTGTCTTCCAGCGAAGTGAGGTTTAATTCCCGTTGTCTCTCCTCGTAGCTCATACCTCTCAGCTCGGGTACTAGTCTGGTGGCAAACCTTTGAACCTTTTCCAGTTTAGTCTTATCCTTGACTAGATATGGACTCCATGCTGGGGCTGCATACTCCAGGATTGGCCTGACATATGTGGTATACAAAGTTCTGAATGATTCTTTACACAAATTTCTGAATGCCGTTCGTATGTTGGCCAGCCTGGCATATGCCGCTGATGTTATCCGCTTGATATGTGCTGCAGGAGACAGGTCTGGCGTGATATCAACCCCCAAGTCTTTTTCCTTCTCTGACTCCTGAAGAATTTCCTCTCCCAGATCATACCTTGTATCTGGCCTCCTGCTCCCTACACCTATCTTCATTACATTACATTTGGTTGGGTTAAACTCTAACAACCATTTGTTCGACCATTCCTTCAGCTTGTCTAGGTCTTTTTGAAGCCTCAAACAGTCCTCTTCTGTTTTAATCCTTCTCATAATTTTAGCATCGTCCGCAAACATTGAGAGAAATGAATCGATACCCTCCGGGAGATCATTTACATATATCAGAAACAAGATAGGACCGAGTACAGAGCCCTTTGGGACTCCACTGGTGACTTCACGCCAATCGGAGGTCTCACCCCTTACCGTACCTCTCTGCTTCCTATTGCTTAGATACTCCCTTATCCACTGGAGCACCTTACCAGCTACACCTGCCTGTCTCTCCAGCTTATGTACCAGCCTCTTATGCGGTACTGTGTCAAAGGCTTTCCGACAATCCAAAAAAATGCAGTCCGCCCAGCCCTCTCTTTCTTGCTTAATCTGTGTCACCTGATCGTAGAATTCTATCAAGCCTGTAAGGCAAGATTTACCCTCCCTGAATCCATGTTGGCGATTTGTCACGAAGTCCCTTCTTTCCAGATGTGTTACCAGGTTTTTTCTCACGATCTTCTCCATCACCTTGCATGGTATACAAGTCAAGGACACTGGCCTGTAGTTCAGTGCCTCTTGTCTGTCGCCCTTTTTGTATATTGGAACCACATTCGCCGTCTTCCATATTTCTGGTAGGTCTCCCGTCTCTAGTGACTTACTATACACTATGGAGAGTGGCAAGCAAAGTGCCTCTGCACACTCTTTCAGTACCCATGGTGAGATCCCATCTGGACCAACAGCCTTTCTTACATCCAGATCCAGCAGGTGTCTCTTGACCTCCTCTCTCGTAATTTCGAACTCCTCCAAGGCCGCCTGGTTTACCTCCCTTTCTCCTAGCACAGTGACCTCACCCTGTTCTATTGTGAAGACCTCCTGGAACCTCTTGTTGAGTTCCTCACACACCTCTCTGTCATTCTCTGTATACCTGTCCTCGCCTGTTCTAAGTTTCAATACCTGTTCTTTCACTGTTGTTTTCCTTCTGATGTGACTGTGGAGTAGCTTTGGTTCGGTCTTGGCTTTGTTTGCTATATCATTTTCAAAATTTTTCTCTGCTTCTCTTCTCACCCTGACGTACTCATTCCTGGTTCTCTGGTATCTCTCTCTGCTTTCTGGTGTTCTGTTATTCCGGAAGTTCCTCCACGCCTTTTTGTCAGTTTCTTCGCTTCCATACATGCCCTATTATACCATGGATTCTTCTGTTGCTTCTCGGATTTTTCCCTTTGGGCCGGGATGAACCTGTTTACTTCCTCCTGACACTTTTGGGTAACATAGTCCATCATACCCTGTACAGACTTGTCTCTGAGGTCTGTGTCCCAAGGTATTTCACTTAGGAAACTTCTCATCTGTTCATAATTCCCCTTTCGGTATGCCAGCCTTTTGATTCCTAGTTCTTTTTGGGGGGGAGATAAGTCCTAGCTCTACCAGGTACTCAAAGTTCAATACACTGTGGTCACTCATTCCCAAGGGCGCTTCCATCTTAACTTCCCTTATATCCCATTCATTTAGGGTAAATGTCAAATCAAGCATTGCTGGTTCATTTTCTCCTCTCATTCTTGTTGGTTCTTTGGTGTGCTGGCTTAGAAAGTTTCTTGTTGCCACGTCCAGCAGCTTAGCTCTCCATGTTTCTGGTCCTCCATGCGGGTCTCTATTCTTCCAATCTATCTTCCCATGGTTGAAGTCTCCCATAATTAGTAGTCCAGATCCATTCCTGCTAGCAACAGAAGCTGCTCTTTCTATTATGTTAATGGTGGCCATGTTGTTTCTATCATATTCCTGTCTAGGTCTTCTGTCATTTGGTGGTGGATTATATATGACTGCGACTATAATTTTTTTTCCCTCCATTTGTTACAGTACCTGCTATGTAGTCACTGAAACCTTCCCAGCCCTGAATATCCATCTCCTCAAAATCCCAGCCTTTTCTTACCAGCAGAGCTACACCACCCCCACCTCTTCCTTCCCTCTCTTTCCTCATAACATAATGGTCCTGTGTGAACACTGCATTTGTTATCGTTTTCGTGATCTTTGTTTCTGTGAGGGCTATTATGTCTGGGTTTTCCTCTAGTACCAGTTCTCCAAGCTCATTTGCTTTATTTGTAATTCCATCTATGTTAGTGTACATCGCTTTGAGGCTCACTTTCTTCTGTCCCTTCTCAAATCGCCTCCTTGGTGAGTGTTCTGCTGGTGGGGGAGGCTGTTCCATGGGTGTGAGGACCGGTGAGGTGGATAACAGGGTCTCAGAGGATACTGGGATGAGGGGCGGGGGATCCAGTGAAGGGGGATGGACAGGGAGGGTATGGGGTGAAAGGGGAGGGAGGACGGGAAGGAAAGGGGGGGAGGGAGGACTCGGGAGGAGGGGAGGGGTAGAAGGATGGGGATTGGGTGTGGGGGGAGGGAGATTTGGCTGAATATTTGAGTGGGGGCAGGGAGGGTTTGGGGTAGGGGGGTTTTCTATGCAGAGGAGGGAGGCGGGGTTGTCCTCCCTTCTGGTGTTACTTGGTAGCTGGTTGTGGGTTCCCCCCTCGCCTCTGGGGGTGTTGTGTTGGGAGCTGTGACTTCCTGGTTTTCCCCTCTCGCCCTGCGCCTCTTCCTTGCTTCTGCCGCCACGGCTCTCTCCTCCCTTGTCATGCCTCTCTGGAGGAAGGGTGTGTTGTGATAGTCGTGTGTAGGGATAACCGTGTAGGGATAACCGTGTGTTGTGATAACCGCGTGTGTTGTGATAGTCGTGTGTAGGGATAACCGTGTAGGGATAACCGTGTGTTGTGATAACCGTGTGTAGGGATACCCGTTTATAGTGATAACCGTGTGTAGTGATTGCCGTGTGTAGTGTTAACCGTGTGTAGTGATAACCGAGTGTAAAGATAACCGTGTGTAGTGATAATCGTGAGTAGTGAAAGCCGTGTGCAGTGATAACCGTGTGTAGTGATAGCCGAGTGTAGTGATAACTGTGTGTAGTGATAACCAAGTGTAGAGATAAACGTGTGTAGTGAAAACCGTGTAGTGATAACTATGTTGAGTGACAACCGTGTAAAGTGATAACCTTGTGAAGTGATATCCGAGAGCAGTGATAGCCGTGTGTAGTGATAAAGTTCTGTAGTGATAACGATGTGATGTGATAACCGTGTGTTGTGATAACCGTGTGAAGTGATAACCGTGTGTATTGATAACCATGTGTTGTGATAACCATGTGTAGTGATAACTGTGTGCAATGATTACCGTGTGTACTGAGTGTAGTGATAACCGTGTGTAGTGATATACATGTGTAGTGATAACCGTGTTAAGTGATAACCGAGTGTAGTGATAACTGTGCGTAGTTATAAGCGTGTGAAATGATAAGCATGTGAAGTGATAACCGTGTGTAGTAATAACCATGTGTGGTCATAACGGTGTTTAGTGATAACCGTGAGTAGTGATATCTGTGTGTAGTGATAACTGTATGTAGTTATAAACGTGTGTAGTGAAAACCATGTAAAGTGATGACCGTGTGAAGTGATAACCGTGTGTAGTGATTACCGTGTGAAGTGATACCCGTGTGTAGTGATAATTGTTTGTAGTGATAACTGAGTGTTGTGATAGTTGGGTTTAGTGATGACTGTGTATAGTGATAACCGTGTTTAGTGATAGCTGTGTGTAGTGATAACCGTGTTTAGTGATAGCTGTGTGTAGTGATAACCGAGTGTTTTGATAGCCGTGTTTAGTGACAGTCGTGTGTAGTGATAACCGAGTGTAGTGATAATCGTGTGTAATGATAACCGCGTGAAGGGATAACCGTGTGTAGTGATGGCCGTTTGAAGCGATAACCGTGTGAAGTGATAACTGTGTGTAATGATACCCGTGTGTAGTTATGACCGTATGTAGTGATAATCGTGTGTAGAGATTACCATGTGTAGTATTAGCCGTGTGTAGTGATAACCGTGTAGTGATTGCCGTGTGTAGGGATACCCTTGTGTAGTGATAACAGTGTAGCGATAGCTGTGTGTACAGATAACAGTGTGTAATGATAACCGTGTAGTGATAGCCGTGTGTAGGGATAATCGTGTTTAGTGATAAATGTGTGTAGTGATAACCGTGTGAAGTGATGGCCGTATGTAGTGATAACTGTGTTTAGTGATACCCGTGTGTATTGGTAACCGTGTGTAGTGATAACCATGTGTAGTGATAACCGTGTGGAGTGATAGCCGTGTTTATTTTTAACCGTGTGTAGTGATAACTGTGACTAGTGATTTCCGGTTGTAGTGATAGTTGTGTGTAGTGATAGTTGTGTGTAGTTATAACCGTGTGTAGCGATAACCGTGTGTTGTGGCAACCATTTAGTGATAACTGTGTGAAGTGATAACCGAATATAGTGATAACTGTGTGTAGTGATAACTGTGTGGAGTGATAACCGTTTGAAATAATAACCGTGTGAAGTGATAACCGTATGTAGTAATAACCGTGTGTATTGAGAGCTATGAGTAGTGATAACCGTGTGTAGTGATAACCATATGTAGTGATTGCCGTGTGGAGTGATACCCGTGTGTAATGATAACTGTGAAATGATAACCTGTGTAGTGATAACCGTGTAGTGATAACCGTATGGAGTGATACCCGTGTGTAATGATAACCGTGTGAAATGATAACCTGTGTAGTGATAACCGTGAAGTGGTAGCTGTGTGTAGGGATAACCGTGTGTAGTGATAACCATGTAGTGGTAACCGTGTGTAATTATAACCGTATGAAGTTATAACCGTGTGGAGTGATACCCGTGTGTAATGGTAACCGTGTGAAATGATAACCGTGTGTGGTGATAACCGTGTGTTGTGATAACCGTGTGTTGTGATAACTGTGTGTAGCGATAAGCGAGTGTAGTGATAACCGTGTGTAGTGATAACTATGGGTAGTGTTAACCGTGTGGAGAGATAGCCGTGTGTAGTGTTAAACGTGTTTAGTTATAACCGTGAGTAGTGATAACCATGTGAAATGATAACCGTGTGTAGTGATAACCCTGTGTTGTGATAACCGTGTGTAGTGATAAACGTGTGTAGTGATAATTGTGAGTAGTGATAGCTGTGTGTAGTGATAACCGTGCGTAGTGATAGCCGTGTGTAGTGATAAACAGTAGTAGGGATGGCAACGCACAGGTACCTTTTTTTTGGGGGAGAGGACCCCTGTGGACTGTGCAACGCACAGGTACCTTTTTGGGGGGGGGGAAAAGTTACCTGTGTGAGCCATGGTTTTCAGGTGAATTTGGGCAGTCACAGATTTGGAAGTAAGGAATTCTTATGAGAAAAATAATTTCCGAGATCTTAGAAGTTTGTTAAAAGTTCTTATAATGAAAATAAGTATGAAAATCTTAAAGGAAAATTTTAGAAAAAATCGTGTTTGTGTCACAGCATTTCCAGGAGAACTCTACGGACATATTTTGCCTGTTTTCAACTTCGGAAAAAGTTACCTGTGTGAGCCATGGTTTTCAGGTCTAAAGGGGAAAAAGTAACCTGTGGGAGCCAGGGTTTTGAGGTCCCATATCCCGCATGTGAATCAGGGTTTTCAGGCAAATTTTGTCAGTCACAGATTTTAGAAGTTGTTAAAAGTTCTTATGATGAAAATAAGTTCATACAAGTTTGTTGAAGTTCATATGGGAGAAACTCAAATTTTTTCAGAGTTCAGTTTTAAGAAAATATTTCAGAGTTTCAAATAATCATAGAAGTTTATTTATATGTTTATAACCGAATTTGTAAAAGGACCATTTTCAGAGAATATTGTCTTAGATGTTTTGTTAAGGAAAACAAACCACTTATCCATAACATTTAGTTTTATATCCATTTACGGCTATTTCACCTGTAAAGACCAAAATTAGTCAGAGGCAGTTTTAAGCTGAAATTTCATCAGAGTCCTGTAATCTGCGAAAATTTGACAGAGTCCATTTTATACCCAATTTTCGTCAGAGTCTACTTTGAGAGCAAAATTAGTCAGAGACAGTATTTAGCTCATATTTCATCAGAGTCCAATTATCAACAGAAATTCGCCAGAGTCTACTTTGAGATCAAATTTCATCAGTGTCCTGTAATCTGTGAAAATTTGACAGAGTCCATTTTATACCCAATTTTCGTCAGAGACCATTTTATACCTAAAAATGAACAGAGTCCACTTTGTGAGCAAAATTAGTCAGAGACAGTTTTTAGCTCATATTTCATCAGAGTCCAATTATCAACAGAAATTCGCCAGAGTCTACTTTGAGAGCAAAATTCGTCAGAGACAGTTTTAAGCTCAAATTTCATCAGTGTCCTGTAATCTGTGAAAATTTGACAGAGTCCATTTTATACCCAATTTTCGTTAGAGTCCAGTTTATGCTCAAATTCGCCAGAGTCTACTTTAATAGCAAAATTCATCAGAGTCCAGTTCTTGATCGAAATTCATCAGAGTCCAGTTTTCTAGCAAAATTCATCAGAGTCCAGTTTATACCGAAAATTCGCCAGAGTCTACTTTGTGCCAAATATTTAGAGTCCAGTTCATGATCGAAATTAATCAGAGTCCAATTAAAGACCCAAATTTGACAGAGACCACATTTTCGCTACTAGCAGTCCAATCCCACTGAAATTTTAAACAGTCATATTTCAGACGTAGTAAATAAGATCAAGTCAGTTACTGAGCTCCAGCTCTCGTCCCAGCCTTAGTTCTCTTTCGTATCTTTGTAAATAATACATCAATTCCCCTGAAATTTTTTACCCTCTGTATTTCAGACACCGTAAATAAGATCAAGTCAGTTACTGAGCTCCAGCTCTTGTCCCCCACCCTCTTCCACCCTCAAGTCTTTGTAAATAAACCATCAATTTCCCCGAAATTTTTACCCTCTGTATTTCAGACATAGTAAATATGAAGTAACAAATATAAAACTCTAGCTCTTGTCCTCTGTCCAAGTTCACTCATGTAAATTCATTACTATCAGTCCAAATCCCCCTGAGATTTAAACACCCAACTACATTTTCAGACATAGTAAATAAAAACCAGTTCAGTTATCAAGTTTCAACTCTTGTGCCCCCAGCTTAGTTCATTTTGTACAAGTTCTTTATTTTCCAACTAAATCACCCTGAGATTTAAGATCACCTTATTTCTAACGTAGTAAAATTAATCTGGACATTATCCTTAGATCATCAGACATAAATATATTCGATCAAGTCCATCTCCAGCCTAACTCTTATCCGAGTACACACATAACCCCAACCTGTATAATTATCTTTCACCCCCTCCCACCTTCCTCCATCTCATCTCATCTCACCTTACCCTTTCCCTCCCTTACCTTCTCATCCCCAACTTATCCAAACCTTCAATAATCGTACTGTATTTGCATATTTTCTCTATATTCACTGTGTTCTTCGTATTCTCATCCGTGTTCACTCCATGTTCTTCAAATGTTCACAGTCCCATTCAGTTCATATTTTCACAAGTATCTCCATTTTTTCTGTAATCTTTCTCTTAGTCTCATTATGTTCTCTACAAATTCTAGTCATATTTTCCATGTTTTCATGTTCATCACATGTTCTCTTTACAACTTTTATACTCAATATTCATGCTAACTTCCATATTTTGTGTTCGTTGTCAATATTCATATTCCTCTACAAGTTCATGTTCCTCACAAGATCACTTCGTTTTTCACCTTCACTTACATGTTTTATACATTCTTTGTCATATTCTCCATGTTCTTCACAAGTCCATTGTTCATTCTTTGTATTCCCTATTCTCCTTATCATGTTTTCATGTTCTCTGTAAGTTCATATTCCCAGCATGTTCACTGTATTCATCAACTTTTCTTACATATGTTCTGTGTTCACCGTATGTTCACTGTGTTCATTCCCCTACTTAACCTCAATTTTTTATGTTCTTTGTTTCTTCCATTCACTAACTAGTTCTTTGTCAAATAATATTATACTGCATTACAGTTCCCTCAATAATTTTAGTCACCAAGTTTTTATTTGCAAAACTATGTCAAAGTAATTCTCGTAGTCAACTTATTAGTTCTACCAACCCCGTTCTTAAACAAAATCTACACTTTATTCAGTTCCAAATTTACAAAGACAAACCTTTCTCGTAACTTCTTAACTAAAAATCTTTCGCCAATCAACTAAAACATAGTCACTTTCGTCATTTTTCAACTAAACTTATTATCCAGTCAACTAAAAATAGTCAGAAATAGCCTCGTTCAACACTGTTCTTAACTAAAACAACCTTTCTCTTAGCTAAAAATTGTCAAAGGAAACTTCTTTCAGCACTTTCTTAACAGCCGCTATGTTTCATCAAGTAAGAAAAAAATTGTCAAAGGAAACTTTCCAAAACTGTTCATAACTAGCTTTTATCCATCGTCAATCAACTAAAAATAATAACTTTCATCATTTCTTAACTAAACTTATTCCCCAGTCATCAGAAAATATCCGTGTTCTTCATGTTTCATTGTCATTTCATAACTAAAATTATCCATCAAGCAACAGAAAAAGCCATATTCATCATTTCGTAACAGCCATTATGTTTTCGTCAAGTAAGAAAATATAGTCAAAGATATCTTTCATCGTCGTTCTTAACTGACATTTATACTTTGTGGAGCACTAAAAATAGTCAAATGTAACTTTTTCAGCACTTTCGTAAAAATTATATGTCGTTACGTAAGAAAAATAGTCAAAGGTGCTCTCCGTAACACCAAAGTTACTCTTCGAGATAACAAAAGACACTCTCAAACACTCAAAATTTACTCAAAGACATCAAAGTTGCACTCAAAGACATCTTCGTTCATTAAAGTTAATCTCAGAGGCATAAAAGTTATTCTCAGAGTCATCAAAAAGTTAATCTCAGTCATCAAAATGCTATTCTCTAAGTAACCTTTCGTTCATCAGAGAATCTTTCTAAGACATCTTCGTTCATTAGAGTTAATCTCAGAGGCATAAAAGTTATTCTCAGAGCTATCAAAATTATTCTCGATGCCATCAAAAAGTATTTTCTCGTTCATCAAAGTTAATCTCAGAGTTAACAAAGGTAATCTCTAACTCACTTTCGTTCAACATATTAATTCGCTAAGTCCTCAAAGTTATTCTCTAAGACAACAAAGTCTTTCTCAGAGCTATCAAACTTGTTCTCAAAGTCATCAAAGTTATTCACAGAGTCATCAAAGTTAATCTAAGACATCATTTTTCATCAAAGATATTCTCTCTAAACCATCAATGTTCTTCTCTAAGACATAAAAGTTATTCTCAGAGTCACCTTCGTTCTTCAGAGAAACTTTCCAAAACATCTTTGTTCATCAAAGTTATTCTCGGAGTCATCAAAAGGTATTCTCTAACTCACTTTTGGTCATTAAAGTTAATTTCTATGTTATAAAAGTTTGTCTCAGAGACATCTAAAGTTAATCTTAGAGTTATCAAAATGTAATCTCTAACTCACTTTTGTTCATCAAAGTTGATCTCAGAGTTAACAAAGGTAATCTCTAACTCACTCTCGTTCATCAAAGTTGTTTCAAAGACATCAAAGTTAATCTCAGAGTTATCCAAAGATATTCTCATGTCCACAAAAGTTATTCCAAGAGACGTCAAAGTTAATCTCAGACATCTTCGTTCATAAAAGTTATTCTCTAAGACAGCAAAGTTATTCTCAGAGACATCTAAAGTTATTCTCAGAGCTATCAAACTTGTTCTCAGAGTCATCAAATGTCATTCTCGAAGTCATCAAAGATATTTTCAGAGACATCTAAAGTTAATTTCTATGTTATAAAGTTATTTTCAGAGACATCTAAAGTTAATCTTGCTCATCAAACTTGTTCTCTAAGACATAAAAGTTATTCTCAGAGTCATCAAAGTGATCTCTAATTCACCTTCGTTCTCCCAAAGTTGTTCTCGTAGTCACCTTAGTTCATCAAAGAAACTCTCCTTCTTCCATCATGTTATTCTTTTAAGACATCTTCAGTCATAAAATTTCTCTCCAAAATGTAACTAGTTCAGCTTTTCATACCAAACCTGCATTTCTGTTAAAACATATTTTCTTAGTTGCTTTTCCCTAAAACTGTTCTCTGAACTACACTGTTCAAACCTACGTAACCTATCCTCTCCACACAATGTTACTTAGTTAACGTAACGTTCCTAAACCTAACTTTACCTATCCTAACATAACTTACCTTACCTTACCTATCTTACCTAACTTTACCTATCTTACCTAACTTAACCTGCATAACCTAACTTTACCTATGTTACCTTACCTTACCTATCTTACCTAACCTAACCTAACTTTACATATGTTACCTTACCTTACCTACCTTACCTAACTTAACCTGCTTAACCTATCTTACCTATCTTACCTGACTTTACCTATCTTACCTAACTTAACCTGCATAACCTAACTTTACCTATGTTACCTTACCTTACCTATCTTACCTAACCTAACCTAACTTTACCTATGTTACCTTACCTTACCTACCTTTCCTAACTTAACCTGCTTAACCTATCTTACCTATCTTACCTAACTTTACCTATGTTAGCTTACCTTACCTACCTTTCCTAACTTAACCTGCTTAACCTATCTTACGTATCTTACCTAACTTTACCTATCTTACCTAACTTTACCTATGTTACCTTACCTACCTTACCTACCTTTCCTAACTTAACCTGCTTAACCTAACTTACCTTACCTTACCTAACTTATTTAACTTATCTTACCTATCCTAACCTAACTTGTCTTACCTAACTTAATCTTACATTCCCAAACTGATGTATCCTAACTTATCTAGTCCAACCAGACATGCTCTAACTTACATAAGTATTCCTTCTTGTCTTTGTGTTTCGTCAATCATTGTCTCATATTCATTTACTCATTTCATTAGTTAATTTCTCAAATGGTCACTTATGCATTTCAAGTGCTATTTGTTAGAGATTGGATATTTAAGCATTTCAAAGAATTTTTGTTATATATGGGCATTTACTCATTTTAAGGGATAATTTATCAATTGGACGTTTTTGCATTTCAAGTGTTATTTGTTTAAGATTGAGTGTTTAACCATTTCAAAGAATTTTTGTTATATATGGGAACTTACTCGTTTCAAGGGCTAATTTCTCAAATGGTCATTTTTGCAGATCAAGGGTTATTTGTTAAAGTTCATCAAGTTGCTCATAAGCTGTATTTAGTAGGTTCTATCATATGTTCTTATTCCCCAACCCCTTAACCTAACCTCTTGTAATCTTAGTGTATTTGGTAGGTTCTATCTTATGTTCTTATTCCCCAACCCTTTAACCTAACCTTTCAGATGTAGTTTATTGTGTTTTTGACATATTTGTTGAATATATTATCCTTTTCCTAACCTTCTTACCCAAACCTTCTTTCCTTCTTTTACTTTGATTCTCCTATTCCTTCTAACCCTCCTTTTCTATCTCTCTCCCTTATTCTCTCTCTTCCTCCCCCTCTCTCTCCCTCATTTGCTCAAATGCTCTCTTCTTTCTCAAATTCAAGTCTTAGTAGATCTGATTCTTTACTATTGTAATTTTTATTATTACTAAGATAAAGAATGAACTTATATGTGAAATTAACGTAAAAGTAGGAAAGAAGGTTAAGTGGGATGGTGGGTTTGGGTAAAAATATACAAAAAGGAGAAACAAAACTACATCTGAAAGGTTAGGTTAAAGGGTTGGGGAATAAGAACATATGATAGAACCTACCAAATACACTAAGATTACAAGAGGTTAGGTTAAGGGGTTGGGGAATAAGAACATATGATAGAACCTACTAAATACAGCTTATGAGCAACTTGATGAACTTTAACAAATAACCCTTGATCTGCAAAAATGACTATTTGAGAAATTAGCCCTTGAAACGAGTAAGTTCCCATATATAACAAAAATCCTTTGAAATGGTTAAACACCCAATCTTAAACAAATAACACTTGAAATGCAAAAACGTCCATTTGATAAATTATCCCTTGAAATGAGTAAATGCCCATATATAACAAAAATTCTTTGAAATGCTTAAATATCCAATCTCTAACAAATAGCACTTGAAATGCATAAGTGACCATTTGAGAAATTAACTAATGAAATGAGTAAATGAATATGAGACAATGATTGACGAAACACAAAGACAAGAAGGAATACTTATGTAAGTTAGAGCATGTCTGGTTGGACTAGATAAGTTAGGATACATCAGTTTGGGAATGTAAGATTAAGTTAGGTAAGACAAGTTAGGTTAGGATAGGTAAGATAAGTTAAATAAGTTAGGTAAGGTAAGGTAAGTTAGGTTAAGCAGGTTAAGTTAGGAAAGGTAGGTAAGGTAACATAGGTAAAGTTAGGTAAGATAGGTAAGATAGGTAAAGTTAGGTAAGATAGGTAAGATAGGTTAAGCAGGTTAAGTTAGGAAAGGTAGGTAAGGTAAGGTAACATAGGTAAAGTTAGGTTAGGTTAGGTAAGATAGGTAAGGTAAGGTAACATAGGTAAAGTTAGGTTATGCAGGTTAAGTTAGGTAAGATAGGTAAAGTCAGGTAAGATAGGTAAGATAGGTTAAGCAGGTTAAGTTAGGTAAGGTAGGTAAGGTAAGGTAACATATGTAAAGTTAGGTTAGGTTAGGTAAGGTAAGGTAACATAGGTAAAGTTAGGTTATGCAGGTTAAGTTAGGTAAGATAGGTAAAGTTAGGTAAGATAGGTAAGGTAAGGTAAGTTAAGTTAGGATAGTTCAGAGAACAGTTTTAGGGTAAAGTGACTGCGAAAATATATTTTAACAAGTGCAGGCTTGGTATGAAAAGCTGAACTAGTTACATTTTGGAGAGAAAATTTTATGACTGAAGATGTCTTAAAGAATAACATGATGGAAGAAGGAGAGTTTCTTTGATGAATGAAGGTGTCTTAGAGAACAACTTTTGGAGAACGAAGATGAATTAGAGATCGCTTTGATGACTCTGAGAATAACTCTGGTCAACGAATATGGATTGGAAAGTTTCTCTAATGAACGAAGGTGAGTTAAGATTAACTTTTATGATTTAGAGAACATCTTTGATGTCTTAGATAGCAACATTGATGTTTTAGAGAACAACTTTTGATGACTCTGAGAATAACTTTGATGAGTTTGAGAATGACTTCTGAGAACATGAGTAGTATTTTGTTAGCTCCGAGAATAACTTTTATAACATAGAAATTAACTTTAATGAACAAAAGTGAGTTACAGAATAACTTTGATGACTCTGTGAATAACTTTGATGACTTTGAGAATGTCTTTGAGAACATGAGTAGTATTTTGTTAGCTCAGAGAATAACTTTGCTGTCTTAGAGAATAACTTTCAGGAATTAGAGAATATCTTTGATGAACGGAAAGTTACTTAGAGAATAACATTTCATGACTGAGAATAACTTTATGAATGAAGATGTCTGAGATTAACTTTGATAGCTCAGAATAACTTTTGTGGACATGAGAATATCTTTGGATAACTCTGAGAATAACTTTGATGTCTTAGAAACAACTTTGACGAACGAGAGTGAGTTAGAGATTACCTTTGTTAACTCTAAGATTAACTTTGATGAACAAAAGTGAGTTAGAGATTACATTTGATAACTCTAAGATTAACTTTAGATGTCTCTGAGACAAACTTTTATAACATAGAAATTAACTTTAATGACCAAAAGTGAGTTAGAGAATACCTTTTGATGACTCCGAGAATAACTTTGATGAACAAAGATGTTTTGAAAAGTTTCTCTGAAGAACGAAGGTGACTCTGAGAATAACTTTTGTTAGCTCTTCGAATAACTTTGATGACTTTGAGAATGACTTCTGAGAACATGGGTACTATTTGAATGCGTCTTTGATGTAATGAAAAGTAACTTTGATGTCTCGAAGATATCTTGCAGATCAACTTTGATGACCGAGATTAACTTTTGTTGTTTTAGAGATTAATTTTGATAGCTCCGAGAATAACTTTTATGCCTCTGAGATTAACTTTAATGAACGAAGATGTCTTAGAAAGTTTCTCTGATGAATGAAAGGCTACTTAGAGAATAGCATTTTGATGACTGAGATTAACTTTTTGATGACTCTGAGAATAACTTTGAGGATGCGAGTAAATTTTTGAGTGTTTGATAGTGTCTTTTAATATCTCGAAGAGTGCCCTTGAAGTCTTAAAGGATGTCTTTGATGTCTCAAAGGATGTCTTAGAGTGCAACTTTGGTGTCTTTGAGTAAGTCCTTGATGTCTCGAAGAGTGTCTTTGATTTCTCGAAGAGTAACTTTGGTGTTACGGAGAGCACCTTTGACTATTTTTCTTACTTAACGACATAAAATTTTTACGAAAGTGCTGAAAAAGTTACATTTGACTATTTTTCTTACTTAGCGACATATAATTTTAGTTACGAAAGTGTTGAAAAAGTTACATTTGACTATTTTTAGTGCTCCACAAAGTATAAATGTCAGTTAAGAACGACGATGATAGATATCTTTGACTATATTTTCTTACTTGACGATGGATAAAGTTAGTTATGAACAGTGCTGAAAGAAGTTTCCTTTGACAATTTTTAGCTAAGCGAAAGGTTGTTTAGTTAAGAACGGTGTTGAAAGAGATTAATCCTGACTATTTTCAGATGAGAGAAGTGATATTTCAGTTAAGAAATGACAAGGAAACATGATGAAGTAACTATTTTAGTTGACCGATGAATACTTTTAGTTGAGCAAAAGACAAAACATGATGAACATGACTTTTCTAATGATTGGCGGATAATTTTTAGATAAGAAATGACAATGAAACATGATGAACACGGTTATTTTCTGTTGACTAGGGAATAAGTTTAGTTATGAACAGTTTTGGAAAGTTTCCTTTGACAATTTTTTCTTACTTGATGAAACGTAGCGGCTGTTAAGAAAGTGCTGAAAGAAGTTTCCTTTGACAATTTTTAGTGCTCCACAAAGTATAAATGTCAGTTAAGAACGACGATGATAGATATCTTTGACTATATTTTCTTACTTGACGAAAACATAATGGCTGTTACGAAATGATGAATATGACTTTTTCTGTTGATTGATGGATAATTTTAGTTATGAAATGACAATGAAACATGAAGAACACGGTTATTTTCTGATGACTAGGGAATAAGTTTAGTTATGAACAGTGTTGGAAAGATTCCTTTGACAATTTTTAGTTGACTGGATAATAAGTTTAGTTGAGAAATGACGAAAGTGACTATGTTTTAGTTGATTGGCGAAAGATTTTTTTAGTTAAGGAACGTTAAATAACATGTAAGGGGAAAAACCCAGAGAACATATGGGGAACATGGCAAAGAACATATGTAAGAAAAGTTGATGAATACAGTGAACATGCTGGGAATATGAACTTACAGAGAACATGAAAACATGATAAGGAGAATAGGGATTACAAAGAATGAACACTGAACATGTGAAGAACAAGCTAAGAACATTGAGAACATGAATATTGAGTATAAAAGTTATACAGAGAACATATGATGTACATAGAAAATATGACTAGAATTTGTAGAGAACATAATGAGACTAAGAGAAAGATTACAGAAAAAATGAGAAAAACAGGTGAAAAGAATTGAACTGAGCATGCTGTGAACATTTGTAGAACATGGAATGAACACAGAAAACATGGACAAAATGTGAAGAACACAGCTGAATATAGAGAAAATATGCAAATACAGTATGATTATTGAAGGTTTGGATACGTTGGGGATGAGAGGGAAAGGGTAAGGTGAGATGAGATGGAGGAAGGTGGGAGGGGGTGAAAGATAATTACACAGGTTGGGGTTATGTGTGTACTCGGATAAGAGTTAGGCTGGAGATGGACTTGATTGAATATATTTATGTCTGATGATCTAAGGCTGAGGAAATGGAAACTTGGCTAATGTCCAGATTAATTTTACTACGTTAGAAAATAAGGTGATTTTAAATCTCAGGGTGATTTAGTTGGAAAATAAAGAACTTGTACAAATGAACTAAGCTGGGGCACAAGAGTTGAAACTTGATAACTGAACTGGTTTTTATTTACTATGTCTGAAAATGTAGTTGGGTGATTTGGACTGAGAGTAATGATTTTACAAAAGTGAGCTTGGACAGAGGACAAGAGCTAGAGTTTTATAATTGTTTACTTCATATTTACGATGTCTGAAATACAGAGGGTAAAAATTTCAGGGAAATTGATGGGTTATTTTACAAAGATACGAAAGAGAACTAAGGTGGGGACGAGAGCTGGAGCTCAGTAACTGACTTGATCTTATTTACTAACTTTGAAGTATGACTGTTTAAAATTTCAGGGGGATTGGACTGCTAGTAGCGAAAATGTGGTCTCTGTCAAATTTGGGTCTTTAATTGGACTCTGATTAATTTCGATCATGAACTAGACTCTGAATATTTGGCACAAAGCAGACTCTGGCGAATTTTCGGTATAAACTGGACTCTGATGAATTTTGCTAGAAAACTGGACTCTGATGAATTTTGCTATTAAAGTAGACTCTGGCGAATTTGAGCATAAACTGGACTCTGACGAAAATTGGGTATAAAATGGACTCTGTCAAATTTTCACAGATTACAGGACACTGATGAAATTTGCTCTCAAAGTAGACTCTGGCGAATTTCTGTTGATAATTGGACTCTGATGAAATATGAGCTTAAAACTGTCTCTGACTAATTTTGCTCTCAAAGTAGACTCTGGCGAATTTCTGTTGATAATTGGACTCTGATGAAATATGAGCTAAAAACTGTCTCTGACTAATTTTGCTCTCAAAGTAGACTCTGGCGAATTTTCGGTATAAACTGGACTCTGATGAAATATGAGCTTAAAACTGTCTCTGACTAATTTTGCTCTCAAAGTAGACTCTGGCGAATTTCTGTTGATAATTGGACTCTGATGAAATATGAGCTAAAAACTGTCTCTGACTAATTTTGCTCTCAAAGTAGACTCTGGCGAATTTTCGGTATAAACTGGACTCTGATGAAATATGAGCTTAAAACTGTCTCTGACTAATTTTGCTCTCAAAGTAGACTCTGGCGAATTTTCGGTATAAACTGGACTCTGATGAAATATGAGCTTAAAACTGTCTCTGACTAATTTTGGTCTTTACAGATGAAATAGCCGTAAATGGATATAAAACTAAATGTCATGGATAAGTTGTCTGTTTTCCTTAACAAAACATCTAAGACAATATTCTCTGAAAATGGTCCTTTTACAAATTCGGTCATAAACATATAAATAAACTTCTATGATTATTTGAAACTCTGAAAATAGCTGTAAGGAAATAGGAGGAGAGAGAGAGAGAGGGACGGTCCAGATATTATTATGGAGAAGATAAGATACGATTACCGAGGTGACCTGAAGGCTGTGTCTGGCTGACGTCTAAAGTAAACACAGGTGAGGCGACAGATTGCGAGGTAGGGGGGGAGGGAGGGGGTGTGAGGTACAAGCGGGGGGGGATGCAGGGGGAGGGAAAGGTGAGGGAGGGGGGGATGGCAGGGAAATGAATTAGATATATATAGCAATATACAAGTTTCTAAGTAAGAAACAAATAAGAACTTTTAACAAAGTCGTATGACATTATTTCATGATAAGACTTTAACAAACTTCTAAGTCTCGGAAATTATTTTCATCATAAGAAATCCTTACTTCTAAAATCTGTGACTGACAAAATTTACCTGAAAACCCCGACATGCTACACACGAATTTCCAGAAAAAAAAAGGTACCTGTGGCGCTTACAGTCCACAGGGGTCCTCTCCCAAAAAAAAAAATGGGGACCTGTGGCGTGTCATCCCTACTACTATAAACATGTAGTGATAACTGTGTGGAGTCATTACCGTTTGAAATGATAACTGTGTGTAGTGATAATCGTGTCCAGTGATATCCGTGTGAAGTGATAAACGCGTGTAGTGATAACTATGTGTAGTAATAACCGTATGTAGTGATAACCATGTGAAGTGATAATCGTGTGTAGTGATAACCGAGTGTAGTGATAACATGGTTTAGTGATAACTCTGTGTAGTGATAACCGTGAGTAGTGATAACAGTGTATAGTGATAACAGAATGTAGTAATAACCGTGTGTAATGATAACCATGCAATTTTAACTGTGTTGAGTGATAACTGTTTTAAGTGATAACTATGTGAACTGATAACCGTGTGAAGTGATAATCGAGTGAAGTGATAACTGTGTGTAGTGATAACTGTGAAATGACATCCGTGTGAAGTGATAACCGTGTGTAGTGATAACCGTATGTAGTGAGAATCCAGAGTAGTGATAACCGTGTGTAGTGATAACCGTGTGTAGTGATAACCGTGTGTAGTGATAACCGTGTTTAGTGATAACCGTGAGTAGTGATAACCGTGTGTAGCGATAACCGTGTGTAGTGATTGTGGTTTGTGGTGATAACCGTGTGTAGTGATAATCCCTGTGTAATGATAGCCGTGTGAAGTGATGAAAGAGAGTCATGATAACCGTGAGTAGTAATAACCGTGTGTACTGAGAACCGAGTGAAGTGATAACCGTGTGTAGTGATAACCGTGTGTACGGATAACCGTGTGAAGAGATAATCGTGTGAAGTGATAACCGTGTGAAGTGATAACTGTGTGAAGTGATAACTGTGTGAAGTGATAAAAGTGAGTGATGATAACCGTGTGTAGTGATAACAGTGTGTAGTTATAACAATGTGTATTGATAAACGTGTGTAATGAAAACCGTATATAATGATATCCGTGTGAAGTGATAACCGTGTGTAGTGATAACCGTGTGAAGTGATAACCGTGTGAAGTGGTAACTGTGTAAAGTGATAAAAGTGAGTGATGATAACCGTGTGTAGTGATAACAGTGTGTAGGAATAACAGTGTGTAGTGATAACAATGTGTAGTGATAACCGTTAGTAGTGTTAACCGTGTGTATTGATAACAGTGTGAAGTGATAACCGTGTGAAGTGAAAACAACATGTAGTGATAAACATTTGCAATAATAACCGTGTGTAGTAATAACAGTGTTTAGTGATAGCCGTGTGTGGTGATAACCGTGTGTAGTGATAACTATGTGTAGTGATAACCGTGTGAAGTGATAACCGTGTGTATTGTTAAACGTGTGAAGTGATAACTGTGTGAAGTGATGCAAGTGTGTAGTGATAACCGAGTGTAGTGATAACCGTGTGTAGTGATAACCGTGTGAAGTGATAACAATGTGAACTGATAACCGAGTGTAGTGATAACAGTATGTAGTGAAAACCATGTGTAGTGATAGCAATTTGTACGGATAACCGAGTGTAGTGATAACAGTGTGTAGTGATAAATTATTTTACTGATAACCGAGTGTAGTGATAACAGTGTGAAATGATAACCCTGTGTAATGATAACAGTGTGTACAGGTAGCAATGTCATGTGATAACCGTGTATAGTGATAACCGTGTGTAGTGATAACAGTGGGTAGTGATAACCGAGTGTAGTGATAACCGTGTGAAGTGATAACCATGTGTAGTGATAACCGTGTGAAGTGATAACCGTGTGAAATGATAACTGTTTGAAGTGATAAAAGTGAGTAGTGATAACCGTGTGTAGTGATATGAGTATGTAGTAATAACAATGTGTAGTGATAACCGTGTAGTGATAACCGTGTGTGGTGATAGCCGTATGAAGTGATAACAGTGTGAAGTGATAACGGTCTATAGTGATAACCGTGTGAAGTGATTACCGTGTGTAGTGATAACTGTGTAGTGAGAGATGTGTGTAAGAATAACCGTGTGTATTGATAACCATGTGTAGTGATAACCGTGTGTAGTGATAACCGTGTGTAGTGATAACCGTGTGTAGTGATAGCTGTGTGTAGTGATAACCGAGTGTAATGATAGCCGTGTGTAGAAATAACCGAGAGGAGTGATAACCGTGTGGAGTGATATCCGTGTGTAGTGATAACCGTGTGTAGTGATAACCGTTTGTTGTGATAACCGTGTGTAGTGATAACCGTGTGTAGTGATAACTGTGTGAAGTGATAACAAAATTGAGTGAGAAGAAGTCTTTCAGCTGATGTTGCACTCTCACAACCAACATGATTGAGGACCTGGTGACTGAAGACCTGGTGACTGACGACCTGGTGACTGACGACCTGGTGATTGAGGACCTAGTGACTGACGACCTGGTGATTGAGGACCTGGTGACTGACGAACTGGTGATTGAGGACCTGGTGACTGACGACCTGGTGATTGAGGACCTGGTGACTGACGACGTGGTGATTGAGGACCTGGTAACTGACGACCTGGTGACTGAAGACCTGGTGACTGACGACCTGTTGATTGAGTACCTGGTAACTGACGACCTGGTGATTGAGGACCAGGTAACTGACGACCTGGTGACTGACGACCTGGTGACTGACGACCTGGTGACTGACGACCTGGTGATTGAGGACCTGGTGACTGACGACCTGGTGATTGAGGACCTGGTGACTGACGACCTGGTGATTGAGGACCTGGTGACTGACGACCTGGTGATTGAGGACCTGGTAATTGACGACCTGGTGACTGAAGACCTGGTGACTGACGACCTGTTGATTGAGGACCTGGTGACTGACGACCTGGTGATTGAGGACCTGGTAACTGACGACCTGGTGACTGAAGACCTGGTGACTGAAGACCTGGTGACTGACGACCTAGTGACTGACGACCTGGTGATTGAGGACCTGGTGACTGACGACCTGGTGATTAAGGACCTGGTAACTGACGACCTGGTGACTGAAGGCCTGGTGACTGAAGACCTGGTGACTGACGACCTAGTGACTGAGGACCTGGTGATTGAGGACCTGGTGACTGACGAACTGGTGATTGAGGACCTGGTGACTGACGACCTGGTGATTGAGGACCTGGTGACTGACGACCTGGTGATTGAGGACCTGGTAACTGACGACCTGGTGACTGAAGACCTGGTGACTGACGACCTAGTGACTGACGACCTGGTGATTGAGGACCGTGTGACTGACGGCCTGGTGATTGAGGACCTGGTGACTGACGACCTGGTGATTGAGGACCTGGTGACTGACGACCTGGTAATTGAGGACCTGGTAACTGACGACCTGGTGACTGAAGACTTGGTGACTGACGACCTGGTGACTGACGACCTGGTGACTAACGACCTGGTGACTGAAGACCTGGTGACTGAAGACCTGGTGACTGACGACCTGGTGACTGAAGACCTGGTGACTGACGACCTGGTGACTGAAGACCTGGTGACTGACGACCTGGTGACTGACGACCTGGTGACTGACGACCTGTTGATTGAGGACCTGGTAACTGACGACCTGGTGACTGACGACCTAGTGACTGACGACCTGGTGATTGAGGACCTGGTGACTGACGACCTGGTGATTGAGGACCTGGTGACTGACGACCTGGTGATTGAGGACCTGGTGACTGACGACCTGGTGATTGAGGACCTGGTGACTGACGACCTGGTGATTGAGGACCTGGTGACTGACGACCTGGTGATTGAGGACCACCCCACACTACCCTCCACCATTCCACACTACCCTCCACCATCCCACACTACCCTCCACCATCCCACACTACCCTCCATCACCCCACACTACCCTCCACCATCCCACACTACCCTCCACCATCCCACACTACCCTCCACCACCCCACACTACCCTCCACCACCTCCACACTACCCTCCACCACCGCACATTAACCTCCACCATCCCACACTTCCCTCCACCATCCCACACTTCCCTCCACTACCCCACACTACCTCCACCACCGCACACTACCCTCCACCACCCCACACTACCCTCCACCACCGTACACTACCCTCCACCACCCCACACTACCCTCCACCACCGCACACTACCCTCCACCACCCCACACTACCCTCCACCACCGCACACTACCCTCCACCACCCCACACTACCCTCCACCACCCCACACTACCCTCCACCACCCCACACTTCCCTCCACCATCCCAAACAATCCTCCACCACCTCCACACTACCCTCCACCACCCCACACTACCCTCCACCATCCCAAACAACCCTCCACCACCCCACATTACCCTCCACCACCTCACATTACCCTCCACCATCCCACACTTCCCTCCACCATCCCAAACAACCCTCCACCACCCCACATTACCCTCCACCACCTCACATTACCCTCCACCACCCCACACTACCCTCCACCATCCCACACTACCCTCCACCACCCCACACTACCCTCCACCATCCCACACTTCCC